>NC_044499.1:17733763-17761263 GCF_902362185.1 Chanos chanos | reverse complement strand
TTTGAAAGAACCGTCAGCTGTAGGACAGTTAAACCCCCTCCCCCTCTCCCCTTCTCAGTCTCTCCTCTTTTTCTCTCTTTCTTTCTCTCTATCGCAGACGCACACAAGTATGCACCTTTTTGCCATGTTAAATGTCACATTCGGTTTTATCCCTCTTGTCTGATGTCCGTATTTAACCTTAATGCTCATAAGCTTGTGGAAATCCTGATCTTTCCAAGCAGAAAGAAACAGCGAAGCGGAGTAATTTGGATTTCTATTTTTAAAAATGTAGAGAAAGCACGGTGTGGTATATTGATTTGATTTGGGAAATGCAAACATACCTCGAGGGCGGCTGTGTACTTTTCTCTTTTTTTCTTTTCTTTTCTTTTCTTATGATTAAAAGGAATTCGTATTGCGCATTATGTTTGGAAATATTCATGTCTATCTGTTCCTGGCGTCATAATTATTGAGGACGGTGAGCTTGAACTATGGAGGGATTTCTTTTCTCATAAGGCAATGCCACCGAAAGTCATAAAGAAAATAGATACATTTCTTTTCTCTGATATATTTTTCCCCCCACTCAATACACAGCTATTTTAATGTCAGCCTCACGAGTGATTGACATGCAAATATGTGGCCTGCCTTTGAAAGGAAAAGATGTATTGAAGAATACAGATAAGACTGCTCTTTTTTTTTAATTTTTTTTTTATTGGGCCCTAAAAATGTGCCTGCACGTGCAACATCTCCTCAGCCCTTTTGTTGTACAGGTTTCTGCTGGTCATCACACAATTCCGTTTTTACTGTCCATTCTCTCTCTCTCTCTCTCTCTCTCTCTCTCTCTCTCTCTCTCTCTCTCTCTCTCTCTCTCTCCTTCTCTTTCCCTCAGTAATAACCTTCATCAAATGTACATTTCTGGAGTGTGGCCCAGAACACAATATACTTTGTGCAACCTCGCATAACACCCACTTCAATGGAGACTATTCTGAACAAAATACTCTGAGGTTGAAGGGAAGGCAGGTTGGTTTGTGTGGAGCATTGTGAAAGATGTGCATTATCACACCGGAGCAGAAACACAGGCGGACTAATCAAAGAGCTCTTTGCTGATTCAAATTGTGTGCTTTGTGTGAGAAATGTTGATGTTAATTTTGAAACATCCATTTACAAGTTCCCTGATGCACGTGACAGATCCAGTTTAGAAAAACGGTTAAGCAACCTTGGAAGCTATACAGTAAAGTCCAACCTTCGCCCTAGGGCTTAGGTGGGTCTAAGCAATAGCTGTGGTTTCACTGACTATAGAGAGAGATAAAGGTTATTCATCTCTTAGAGTATCTTTATGCTGACTGCCAGTGAGTTCCGGCATGGTATTATTTACATTGACACCTCATATCTTTAACATAGGTCACTGAGGTTTGCTTTGATTGATAAGTCAAAAACTTCCATTCAGAAAATAGCTCTCTCTCTCTCTTTCTGTCTCTCTCTCTCTCTCTCTCTCTCTCTCTGTCTCTCTCTTTTTTGTCTGAGCAAGCAGTCGGCTAAAGTCTGGGTAAAGCTGTGATTAATAGTGGCTTGCTAAGCAAAGGAGGAGGAAGCCGTCTCCTAGGGATGATGTATGGCTTCTTCTCTTCTCACAGCCTCCATCCATGTGGAAGCCACCCAGTCAGATGAGATGCAAACACCTGAAAAATGGAAGGGCATCACTTGTGAATTAGATGTTAGAGGCAGGGTCTACTTCATCATACGCTTTCAGGTCTTGGTTGGTAAGGAATACAAATAGTGGTCTAGGTGTGTAAAGCCAACAGTGTGGCTTTGTGTCATTTATCAGTGCAGACACAAATGGAGGCTAAGTTAGAGGCTTTGTAGCCAGACTCCCTAGAGCCCTCCTACAGAACAAAATGCTAGCATACAATGTCTCGGTTAATCAGAACCTGACTCATACACCATAACATAACTTCATATTAGCGTCCAATTGGTGACAAACTTTAAAGGTATCCTTAAGATAATTAAGCCATTTGTGTCAGTTGTCTAGTGAGAGCTACTGCGGTAAAATGATTATGACCATTCATATAAGTGGGTTCAAGAGTGCTTTTTCTATTTAATTCAACCTCAAGGCATAGTTTCCTTGAGCAGTTTTTATTTTTGTTGTTTTTTTTTTTTTTGTCATTCTTGATTTAGTTTGATTTGGTATTGAGCAGGCTTAAAATGTATACATACGTGTTATTGCTGTTCTTTTGATTAAACAGAGAATCTTTTCTCGGGAAAAAAAAAACAAATACAGGAGAGTCCGTTTTGATGAGAATGCAAGAAAACCTCTCCCCAAAGTCACCATAGTGAGGCCCAACATTGTGTTTAGAGTGATGAATTGAGGGCAAAGATATGAAATATAGATGTTCAAATCTGTGATAGAGAAAGAATTATTGATGTTTGCAAGCTGGCCACTGATTCCGAAAATCCACATCAGCCACGGTGGGCTGAGTAAGCAAGCAAGCCAGAAAAAAAAAAAAAAGACAGAAAAAAAAAAAGTTTGATTCAGTATCAGACTGTCAAACTCAAGTGCAAGAGCTGAGAGATTCCTGCTTTTTGGATCAGAAGAAGTAAGCATTTTGTACTCGGGCTACTCCGTACTCCTCACAGTTGTTTCATTCTTTGCCATAACTCAAATATTGAACGCTTATCCCTGGAAAATATTTCCAACCAATCATCCTTTTTCCAAATGATGATTTACAACAGAATGATAGCCCACTGGTGCATTAAATCAATCTAAATACCGTCGCTACCATCTATTTAACCATCTGCTCCTTCGCACAGAACCTTTATGTCTCCTTTATGTGTTTAATGCTAGTCTGGATGACTCGGGTTAGTTTTTGTCGGTGGCCCTCTGGTCTCAGGACAGTTTTTTTTCCCGGTGGCGTACAGCCGGATGGTGCTTTACTCACACAATGATGACAGTGCTGTAATGAGATAGTGACTGATGTGTTCAACACTACGGCACATCCTTGGGGTACGTGCCAGGCTAATAGATATATTGGAAGTGACGTGGGGTTAAGTATCCCTCAGATCCGTTTCTGTATGCCCTTTGTCTTATCGACGCAATCCTTAAAGGAGGCCAGCTGCTGTTCTCTCTTTCATTATCATGCATTAAAACCTTCTGCAAGAAACCAGTGCTATGAAACCATGACTAATCATCTAACCGCTTCTTGTGAAACACTTAAATTCTATCCACAATACTCATGAACGGTGGTGCAAAGTATTTACATCCGGAAAGAAAGAAAAAAAGAAAGAAAGAACGAGAGAAAGAAAGAGTATCTTTGAGACAACCTTTTCTTATTTATTTGTTTTCTCTCTCTCTCTCTCTCTCTCTCTCTCCCTCTCTCTCTGTCTCTCTTCCTCTCTCTCTCTCTCCTGTTTGTGGCACAGGTCTCCCACAAGCTAACAAGCATAAGATCTTTGAGGGGCTGACCATGGAGCACGGTTTCTATACATCAAAAGACTTCCTTCCTCTTGTTGCCAAAGCCAGTAAAGTTGGTAAGGGAAAGAGAGGGGGTTTTGGGACACTAACAGGCTAACAGCACTGTTAGCCTCCTTAAAACTCTTATCTAATAATGTTTTGTTTATGTGCACATTTATTAATGTATTTATTCATTTATTTCATCGTTTTTTCTTGTATGCTAAAAGAAACAAGAAAGTAGTGCCTGTGGTGGAAAAAAATACACTACTTTGAATGTCAGCTGTTTTTACACTGGACTTCAGATTTTACACCAGACTCTAGAGTAGACAAGAATAGCAGTTTTAAATCATGTACCCATTATACGACACCAAGAACCACTACAGTTTCAAACTAGAACTTATTTTTTTGACAGGTAAAGGGAATCTTATATCTATTTCTTTTTCTCTCTATCTCTCTTTCACCATGTGAGTGTTTGTGTCTGTGTTTCTGTGTGGGTGTGTGGGTGTGTGTTCTCATCCTCAAAACTTTGAATTTGAATTACACTGAACATCTGAAGAAGCGGGTGATACCCCCTGGCTTAATCTTAACCAAGCTCCATTTGACCAAACCCTCCTCTCTCTCTCTCTCTCTCTCTCTCTCTCTTTCTCTCTCTCTCAGGCATGTGTAGCTGCCGCTCTCAGCTCCCAGACCTCCATGGCAATGTGATAGTTCTTGGAGCCGGGGACACGGCTTTCGACTGTGCCACCTCTGCTCTCCGCTGTGGAGCTCGACGTGTGTTTGTGGTTTTCAGGAGGGGCTTCACCAATATTCGTGCTGTTCCAGAAGAGGTATATACCCATCTACTCACACTTTGAGTTTTTGGGACACCATTTGCAGATGCAGCATTACGCCCATTATGTCCACAGTTTCTTACCCCTGATAACTGAAAAATGTACAGAGCTTTAAACACATAGGTAATCTTTTTCACCCTTCCACAATCAAAGCATTTCAAGGTTTATTTCCCTCTATCTGTCTTTGCCTAAAAGTTGTACTTGGTGAATTCTAGCTCCCTGTTGGTATGGAAATGTAACTGTCGGAGAGGAGAGGTGTTTAATCTGCATCACTCTATTTGTATTTCTACCTGTGGATAAAATCCCCAAATCATTTTCTCTTTCGGAGGGAGGTAAGCTGTTGTAACGAGCAGCTGTTATCAACTGCGTACACATAAGCGTACTCATAGACACACTCTGTAGCGTTGGAGGGCTTTGGCTAATAGGGCAATAGGAGTTTGTTTTAGCCATCATACAAAAATTTCATCATTCAAAGCCTTTCGCTACCCGCGGCGTCGATGATAAGTCGGTCTGCTCATCTGAATAATGTAGGGTGGATCATTTGAAAGTAGCCAACGGTTTGGCAGTGGTTTGTGCTCTCAGTGTTGTTCTTGATGAGCTCAGGCGCCCACTCGACGCTTGACACAAAGAAGGTGTCGGCGTTAATGAGGTCCGTGTCTCCAATACGGGCGCACGGTCGTACGGTCGGAGTTCCAAGCGTAAGAGTGACAGATGACCGCAAGTGTTCAGAGAGAGAGAGCCTTCGGCTGGTTAGACTCTGACTTTAATTTGGACATCTTTGCATTTCATCCGTTACGGATGTCAACAAGAGTCAGGTATGAGCGAAAGTATGTGAACTCAGGCGGAGGAGGGAGAGGAAGAAAAAAAAAAAGAGGAAGGTGGGAAAAAAAACTCCTGAGGTTACGATGTTAAGATGTTTTTGTTCTTTGTAACGTTTTTTTTTTGTTCTCCCTCCACAGCCCTCCAACACACAGACACATACACACACACACACACACACACACACACACACCCACACACACGTTATGGTAGGCTAGTATTTAACAAAGTAATTAAGACGTATTCTTTTCTCAATGACTATTACTGTGGCGCTGCCATGGAGACAGAAATGATAAATTTAAACTTAGCAATGAGAACAACAGCAACTATTAGCAGTTACTTAAAATGCTACATTTTTAAATAGAGACGTGTGAAAACTGCCGATACCGCAAATTAAGCCTTTTCACAAGGTGGTCTGAGTTCTTGATTTGTGGGTGTTAGTTGCCTTAAAGTTGAACTTGCAGGTGTGTTTCTGGATGAATCCTACATGCTGCAGAATTCAGACAATTTACCGCAGGCCAACAGGGGATAAAGAAGCCATTAGAATTTCTCTTAGTGTGTGCATCCCATGATAAACACTATAATTACAACTACTGTGCGGATAGATATGACATTTCTGAATGTAATGAACTTTTGAAAATTATTCTCAGACTTCCAAGCCAACATAAACTGATTGAATGCAGACATCTCTTGGCATCAAACAGCGGCATATTTCAAGGGCAACCTTTCTATGAGAGCACCATACTGTGCATGTATTTTCCCCTGAGAAATGATTTGCTTGTATCCCTTGCATCAGAAAAAAGAAAACAAAATTGCTGTTTCACCATAAAAATTCACGAAGTCATTGGGTTTATTTAAAAATTAAATGCTAAATTAAGTATTCATTTTAAAAACAAATGTATCATTGGTGATTCTGTATGTTCAAATAACTGAACTTGAATCAAACACATGAATAAAGATTTCCATTTCTAATTGCATGTCGTTGAGTACTCCTTCCATATCTGACTTTTTCTACACTTCCTCTCCTCTCATTACGCAGATGGAACTCGCCAAGGAGGAGAAGTGTGAGTTCTTGCCTTTCTTGTCTCCCCGCGAGGTCATAGTGAAGAATGGACGTATCACGGCACTGCAGTTTTGTCGCACGGAGCAGACAGACTCAGGGGACTGGATCGAGGACGAGGACCAGATCGTGCGCCTTAAAGCCGATTACATCATCAGCGCTTTCGGCTCTATGCTGAGTGACCCTGACAGTAAGGCGCCGCACTGAAGCGTTTGATTTCATTTGCTGCGTGTATTACAGAGCGTTATGAAATAGCTACAGGTCAGCGCTGAATAGTGAGATAGTGAAATAAATGATAAAATACATGGAATGCTTACGTTCAGTCATGTAACCATTGAGTCATATGACACCGGCAACCAAGAATGAGCTAACATTAGTGTTATGTATATCCTCAGCAACATTAGGTTAGTGCTTCCTAACAAACATCAACTCTCTTTACCAGTTCTCATATTTCTTCATCACATACAGGATATATCTAAAACTAAGTTTTTGTCTCTTGCTTTTGTTTTAAGTTGACCCAAATAAATTGAATGCGTGTTTTGTTTTTCCACAATGAATCTGTGGCCTTGAGGACCAAGCACAGGTGCATGCAAATGAGTGTAGCAGCAGTCCATTGCGTGAGATTTTCCCTAGAGAGTTGTCATAGAAAATAGACAATATACTCTTGTCAATACACTTTCAGTGATGCCACACTTATCTTTACTTAGCAGATTTGAGCGGCCAGCGTGTGATAGCAATCTCTCTGAGAGCGGGCCCAGATAAGGTTCTCTCATGGGTTTGACATGAGAGGCTCTTTTCATCATCTCAATCACTTATTGATCCACCAAAATACACACATTTTATTTTAACACATTGTCAAAAAAAAATCTACCGTATATATCTCTACCACACACACACACACACGCACATGCAGACATTTAAAGAGTGTAAATATGTGTATATAGTGTATGTATATACGTGTGTGTGTGTGTGTGTATATATATATATATATATATATATATGTGTGTGTGTGTGTGTGTGTATATATATATATATATATATATATATATATATATATATATATACATACACACACACACACACACACACACATACATA
Organism: Chanos chanos; assembly: GCF_902362185.1. Taxonomy (NCBI): domain Eukaryota; kingdom Metazoa; phylum Chordata; class Actinopteri; order Gonorynchiformes; family Chanidae; genus Chanos; species Chanos chanos. Next base: position 17,754,032 of record NC_044499.1, on the reverse strand, counting down.
TATTTATATATATATATATATATATATATATATATATATATATATATATATATATATATATTTGTTTTTGGGGTTTTTTGCTTCCCAATCCTCAGTCCTTCCCCAAGATCTGAATTACTTATCACACTCCAATGGTTCACAGAGTCCACAGGATAGACTAGGACAGTATTCATGAGGAGAACAGCTGAGATAGGGAGAAATCCTCCAGTGCAATCTTCAGTAGGTGGACCAGTGGTAGTGGCAGCATGATTAGATCACAAGGCAGAGGCAGCTGACTGGCCATTTTTACTGCCAAGAGCCCCCCCCTCCCCCGCCCCCCCCCCCCACCAGGCCAATGAAGTGTGACCTATCCTTTAGCCTGATGCCTCCCTGAGATAAACCAGAAGCACGGGAATATAAAGCTCTCACAGTCTTAGACCAAGTCAAGCGCCCTTAACCCTACAGTCGTTAACGATCCTAGTGATTGGTCTTATTTTGCCCGGTAACCCAATCTGGTAACGATGGATTTATTATACAACTGCGATAAAGTAGTTGGTAAAATAACAGATTGCTGTTGCAACCTGTCATGTGACAAAACCCTCAGCTGTCCAACAGTAGATGTCAAAGCATCATTTGGAGATTATGAATGAAAAAGCACAAATTTTACTGCACTTTGTAACTCAATTATTGTAGCATTTTGCTTCCATTTGGACAGATATTAAATATGTCGATTATGTTACGAATCATACAGCCTTTATTTGTGGGGGAATAGCCTCTGTGCAGTGTAGCAGATTGTATAAGGTAGGTTTGCTGTGTTGTGCTGAAGCCAGGCTGATCTCTTTTGATCTGATGCCCTCTTTGCTATAACACCAGTACATGACAGCATGGTCTGCTAATGGTAATGGAGCTGTGCAGTGAGCGTGTGGTTTAACTCTGGGAGCTCTGGCTCTCTATGGAGGTCATTTGTATTTAAGAACAGAGAAGATCCTAGGGGTCACACAGACCTGTCTCACTGTCTCACAGCAGAAAAAGATAGACAAAGAGGTGCAAACAGAAACTGGTGTGGTTTTACTTTTTCTTTTTCTTTCTTTCTCTCTTTTTTTTCAATATTTGTTTTTGAAGAGGTGATGAGTCATCACATTCTCTGAAGGAACTAGTGGCCTGGCTTGTTGTCTGCGTGGTCTTGGACCGTGATAAAAGCTATAATAACTATAGAGCAAGAAATAATGTCAAAAAAAGAGGAAACATAGACATTAAGGTTCTAAGCTCCCATGTATTTTGTGATGCTGACAGTCAAGGCAGAAATTCCTCAGCTGTCTGTCTTTGTCATATGTATTATGCTTCCCTGTCAAACAGTGAATGCTGTCAAACTGCGTATGAATAACCAGTGCTATTTACATGGAACATAATCATGCATCCAGAATTCAAGTCTGAACACAGAAAAATGTCTTTTCTTATTTACCTTGATTTTTATGATGCAAACGCTCCTTTTAACAGACTTCACAGATTTTACATGTTTTTGAAGATTGATGTGGTGTTCATGGAGATGAAGTAGTATAAAAATAGTAGTATAAAAACGTTCTCCAACAACCAGAGAAGGTTTTGGGGTCCTCTCTACTGTATCAGTCATATACCAATATACATGTATGTGTCCATCTGTCTAACTAGTCATAGCGAGCATGGTTCCCATCAAACTGACCCGCTGGGGAACACCAGAGGTCAACAACGACACCATGCAGACGAGTGAACCCTGGGTGTTTGCTGGAGGAGACGTTGCTGGGCTGGCCAATACGTCCGTGGAGTCAGTCAACGATGGCAAGCAAGCCTCCTGGCACATCCACAAGTACATTCAGGTGCATTTCCTCTTCCAACAGGTTATCAGACACTGGCAACATAGAGAACACTGAGCTCCATTTACTAGACTGACATTAGTGCTAATGACAGTCCTGGATGATCTAATAGAAATCTAATAGAAGCTTCTAGGTCATTCTCTATGTAACAAAGAGCTTTATTGCTCACGTGGCTTGTAGCACTTTTCTGTGGCATTTGAAGTGCTTTTTGGCTCTGCTTCCCGAACAGAAGCCTTGACAAATAGACCTGTCTGTACATACTGAACTTGGCCAGCCTGCCATTTGCCGCAGTCATTTTAGAGGTTTTGCCGAGGACATTTTTATGTGTTTTAGCGTTAAGGCAGCAGCTGTTGAGTGGGGTACGAGTTCATGCTGAGGTTAATAATAGTAATGTGAATGTGGCCAGAGCAAGTCTGACTTAAGTGTTTCCTCGTTGAATCAATTACCGCCAGACGACTTCGTAATTGTGGACCGAAGTCTAAGAGCGAGACAAATATTTGCAAATGGGTTCAGGAGTTCAAGTTCATGTAAATGCTTGTAGGATAAGTGTACATTCTGTGTTTTTGCTTAGCTGGGATCTTTGACTGTTACCTTTTGTTTACTTATGGTCAAAGGTGACCTGAAATTTTTTTGAAAGTAAATTTGCAGGGAGTGCACATGTTAGTGTGTGTGTGTGTGTGTGTGTGTGTGTGTGTGCGTGTGCACATAGGCATGCTTCTGTGTGCACGGGCACCTCCGCTCTGAATATTTGCTTCAGTATTGTGTTCACAGAGTTAATGTTTTGTGTAATGTATTTGCATAAAGATTTCACTTTTGTCTTGAAAATGGGGACTTAAAAACTCAAAATAATTTTCTTTTTTGTTTAATGAAGTCTTTTTGGTGATTCAAATAATGAAGTGTGTGTGACTGTGTGTGTGTGTGTGTGTGTGTGTGTGTGTGTGTATTTGCTTTGCAGTCTCTCTATGGTCAGACAGTGGACACTACACCCAAGCTGCCTCTGTTCCATTGTGCCATTGATGCTGTGGACATCAGTGTCGAGATGTGTGGCATCAAGTTCCCTAATCCGTTTGGCCTGGCCAGTGCTCCGCCTACCACCAGCACGGCTATGATTCGTCGTGCTTTTGAACAAGGCTGGGGCTTTGCTCTCACCAAGACTTTTGGACTGGACAAGGTAATTTACCAAAGTAGCATTCACTTCACACCAACACACGCTGAATGACTCTGTCCTCCAGATATTTTGGTGACATTTAGTGACTCTCCTCTGTAAGTGTAGAGTAGAATTTTTCAAATTTAGACTGGATTGATGATAGTTCTGTGCTGTGTTTTCATCTAGCACTTAACAGTGCAGTAATAATACAGTGATAATGATAAACTTATCACATTTTATGAGTGTTTGTTTGCAAAGGTGTAAGTACTCTATTCACACATGCATGTGTGTATGTGTATATGTGTACATGTGGGTGTGTGGGTGGATGAGTGTGTGTGTGTGTCCCTCCATGTGCACAGGGGTGCGCTTCTGCGTGTGAATGTGTACGTCCGCTCAGAATATTTGCTTCCATATTTAGTTCAAGCTTTAGAGTTAAAGCTTTGTGTAATGTCTCATCCACTCAAACCTTGATGAAAAACCTGGGCTAAGTCACAGGGCCTGAAAGCCAGTGTACTCAGAGATGCTGGCATTAATAAAGTCCTGATAAGCCATAAAGCAGTCCAATAAAGCACCCCCCCCCAACCCCACCCCCCCCCCATGCACTCAATGTTCACCATAATGAGCTACATTCTGGTGGCGGCAAAAAAAAAAAAAAGATGCAAAACCAACAACCCCCCATTAGGCAGAGCTGCATCTGCCTTGTTAGCAATGTAACATTTGTTCTTGACAGTGAAAAAAAAAACAAAAAAAAACACAAGCACGAGTTGTTTATTGAACTCCAGCAGAAAATCTTTTGTTTTAATTTACTTTCTAATTCGAGTGATGGGAAAATTAATCAGTAACATCTGTTTGTTCTGTGTTAGCTGGCAGTCTTTGATTAGTGGGGCTAGAAATGGAAATTTAATGCAAAAAAAAAAAAAAAACAAAACAGAGCAAAGCCTTGGTTGTGAGTTGTAATAGACATCACTATAGCAACCCTTAAAGTACTGCTCTTGGATCAGCGCATCAGTTTCATTAGGACTGACAGAAAGCAAACAGAAACATTTTAGGCCCCGTCACACATGCAGTAGAGTCGATGAAAATGACAAAAGAGAGCGAGAGGACGAGAGAAGTTTATGCTTCTTTTTTACACTGCCACCCTCCACCTGGCTGACTTCAAACCAACCGGTGTTTTTGTACTTATTAGAAATAGGCATAGTCCAAGAGTCCAAGAGTTTTGGCATTGAAATTGTATCTTTTACTGATTTTATTGCCACGCGGCTGTGTTTTCAATATCATTTTCATTTGTTTGATTCTCTGTATTTCTGCGCTCTGAAGTATGGAAGATGAGTTTGTTAACACTCATGACGTGGTACTTTGCCCTTGTTGATTGTATGAACTCTTCAGAAAGGAGTTAATCATTCTTCAAAGCTCCAGCTGCTGCTTACCGACTGTATAGACAAGAGCTAAATTCAGCATGTGGGTAAACAGAAATCATATTGCGATGGGGGTTATGCTTTCGCTGAAATTATTGGACAGGGGCCTCGCCGCCCTGTTTCCCAAGAAAGATAAAGAAAAAAAAAAAACCCTCTATATGTCAACACGTGAACGGTGGCTCCTACGACTTCAACCGTCATCAGACTTTTACATGAGGGAGCTCTTTTTAATATCCTGTTCGACTGGCACAGAGCTGCTCCACGACTGGGCAGAGCTAGTGTGGCTGAACGGTGTTGATAGCATTCTCAAAGCCCCGCCGATTGTCGCCATGGATATTGAAGCGCTCTCTGAATGCCACATGTGTGTGTGGAATGGCTAATTTGGCATGTAATATTAGGAGCTATGAGCTTGCAAGCGGCATCTTCATTAAATATAATTAACAAACTGTATGTACATATCTGGGAGGATTTAAATCACAAGGAAATTGAACAGAGACCCAGGTAACCCCGTGCTGTTTCCGTACATAGCTGTTTTTGTATTATAAAGATCTCAAACGCCGGCCCACAAGCAGCTCGCTTCTCTGAACGGGCGCAGCCCTGCGAAACCGATTACTGCCATCAGACAAATTCAGGTAGAGGCTGTCAGTTGTGTTTATGCAAGACCTGTAGAGCTGGAGGGGGTCTGAAGGGGTGCAGGGGGGTTGAATATGGGGGGGGGGGTATCTTTTGATAGAACAGACCCTTTGGGCCCAATTAGCCTTCTAACTGATCCGTGTGCAAGAGGTTTAGTGGTGCATCGCAGGCGGCCCTGAGGTAGGGCCCGGGCCTCCCGCCAGAACCTGGCACTTTCACAAATCAAAAAGTGGGAAGGTTCAAGAGACCTTCACTCATGCAGAACAATGCTAATTGTAAAAACGCAGATGAATGATGGATGCAGCTTTTCTTTTTACGAGTGCTTCATTGCCTTTTACTCGTGTACGGACGCTTGTATTACACCTGTAGCAAACAGATTGTTTCGTTTCGTCTGACGTTAAGGCCAGTTGATTTTGATGGTGTTCATTATTCCTTGAAGATCACATGAATTGTAAATATACCAATAAAAAAGATAGAGGTTGAGAAAAAGAGAGGATGTGCTTGATTTTATCACTATAACTGACGTGTTAATATTTAGGGCTCAAAAACGCTAAGACATGGTAATTAGTATTGCTTAATACAATTGTGACCTTTTTTGTTCAAAAGGTTTGTAATTTTTGTAATTGATAGGAACATACTGTAATATTCCTACTCAGCTTGAATACATTCCTTGTAATTCGACCTGGATTAGAACATCTACCAGATGAACACAGTTCTAATATTAAAATTACAAACATAACTGTCATACAGTAATCAGATTTTATGGTTAACTGTATAACTCACACAAAAGAAGTGTTAGTGTTAGTATGACTCTTCCAATAATTACTATACCTTTTTTTATGTAGGCATGAGATCACATGTAGACGTACCCTAACCAGCATCAAACGTTAGAACAAACAAAATAGTTTTCAAGCACACCTCAGAATTAGGGTGACCAGGCATCCCGCTTTACGCTGTACTGCACAGCATTTTGAACCTTTGTCCCGCATCCCGCATACTGAAATAATGTCCCGCGTTTTCATCAGTCATTTTGTTTTTAATCATCAGAGATGAGAACACACGGATGCGTTCTTTTACCCGCTCGGCACGTGAGCCACGTATGCCATTGCTGCACAGTTTCTACACTACTTAATAGCGCTACGTCAAAAGCCGCAAACCTGGCTCATACAAATGCAGCATAGCCAAGCTTTTCTAAAAGCCTGGCTTTCATCCCAGTGGCTGAGAAGAGAGCAGTGAGGGCGGTCATCAAGAGGCTGTGACACCCGTCAGTCAAGCTGTGCAGACGTGGGGCCGGTGAACACCTCTGTTATGTCACAAAAACCAAACTTACACAAACTTTGCAGATATGAAGGTAAAAAGCTCCCACGCAACATCATGGCCACAAAGAAAAGAAAACGTTCTTTTAGTAAAGAATGGCCTGCGTCATACTCCTGGGTGTCCTTACTTAACTTCTTCCAGTTAAGGAATGGTAAGATTATATTAGCCTACTCATCTCCACATTTTATGCTTCTGAGCGATATCACATATGAATGCTCTAACGTTGCGAATGACTTAGGGTGACTGGCAGCTTGAGAATCAGCTGTTGGTTAATTGGCCACTGGTTATCTAAAAGCCCTAGTAATTTTACAACTATATGATGAATATCGATTCCGTATGCACATTTATTTTTGTCACGTTGTACAGTTTACTTTCGGTTTCTTTTATTCTATAATAGTTGTGTTAGTAAAAAGGAGAGAATGTGATGGCCTTGCTGGTGTGCTGTGCAGTCGACCAGAGGAGAAAGTATAGGTGTTTACGAGCCGAAAGAGAGAATACAAATGTTTCTTATTCAGTCAGATAGACATTATATCAAAGTTTTAGGTTACCTCTCAACGTTGGTAACACATCCCACATTGTCGCACACAAACTTACTACACATCCCACATTTGGTCTGTTTGCATCTGGTCGCCCTACTCAGGATAGTGTCTTAATCCATCACTGCGCAGTTTTCTCTGACAGCGGCAGCCTTGGTCCCATTCCTCCTCAAGCCCAGAGGCCCCCTGTGAAACACAGTGAAGGAGAAGGCATGTGGAAGACACTCATCCCCAGAAGTCTTTGACCACATATAATCGCTCTTGCCGCACAGGCTGTATCTCTGCACACAGCTGAAAATGACACCAGCCCCCCAGGCAGCACAACTGAATGTGCCGTGCCACTGAACCGACCTGTCAGTGCAGCTAAGTACAGTAAAGATCTGAGATGTGTTCGGCTAATTGCCGGCTAATTACACAGTAAATTGTCTAATTAAGCTGATGGTTAATTAGGGGAGGCCTGCACAGCAGTCTTGGTGGGTTTCTTTCTCAGATGCATAGGAAATAGTTGATGTAATTGACAGAGTCAAGGATGATTGGCAGTCTGCTGGAAAGCTCGGCCACATTTCCACAGAGTTTGACAGAAACAAGGTAGACGTGAATGTTAGAAGATTTTACAAAATTCAGGCAGAATGAAGTCGTAGTGTAAATTCAGTTGGGCACCCTTGGCTAAGATTTCGGGAGGGGGGGGGCTTCTATTTGCTGCAGTGATCATGTTATTACTCGTCAAGTTGATCACAACTTGATATCTCAATATCTACTTTGTGCTCAGTCTGTGTCCTCTTCACACTATTTGATACAGCCGTAGCAGCATGCTCAGATTTGCATATGTGCACAAACACGCAACCAATCTCTCTCATCCCATCTCTAGCTGACAGAACTCATTCTCCAAGTTTCTAAATATAGATCACTGTAGATAGCTTGTGACTTTTTTTTTCCCTTGTTAGCTCTGGGGATAGTGTGATATGTTGGTGAAAAATTTGGTCCATAGATTCTCTCACTCACCTCTCTGGTAGCAGAGACCCACATAAAAACAGGCAGCCCACTCAGCTCCTGACGCCCGCGTCCGCCAGGCAGAGCAGGCAGGAAATCGATGCTGGCTGGGGACAGACGGGGCCAGCATCCCGCAATTAATGCCAATTTGTTATGCACACGTAGCCCTGCGGGGAGGCATGCGACGTGGGCGTAACTTTCCAGCACTGTCTCAGGCACCTTGGGTACACCAAGATCGAGAGAGAGAGAGAGAGAGAGAGAGAGACAAAAGAAAAGATGGATTTTTTTTGAGGGGGGGGGGGGGGGCATGAAGATGAATTATTCAAACAAACACGCCATTCCTCATGTTGCCACATGTTGTGGCGATATGGCGTTTTTTTTATCATGCAGGGACGGAACTGTACGTCATGGACATGTTGGTCCACGTTTTATTTGCCCTGAATGGCTTCACTGAAGCTATTATAGGTCTTATTCATCTACAGGTCAGAATTATAACACAGTGTAGTGAATCTGTGGAGGCGGAAATATTCTAGCATCTGTTACAGCTCTTTGTATTCTTGTGAATTCTAAAAGTTTTGTTCACAGTAACCTTACAGACATCTCTGCCTATCTTTACTAAAGAGAGCAGTGCCCCAGTTTATAATGGAAAAGGGAAGGAGTAGAGCTGAACCTTGTTAGCATGTGCACACAGATGCTCTTTTTCAAAGGATGTCGAAAACTGGTAACTTCTGTCAGAGTGCTCTTATAAAAACTGATCAATCTGAACTCTAAGCAGGGCCAAGTTCCTGTGCAGCAATGCCTGTCAGGTACCTCTTGGAGCCAGGCCTCAAGAACATATCCTTATATAAGAATTAATGTGGACTTTTCAAGGCTGTTTAAAAGAGTGGAGCATAAATCTCCCTTTGCACTCAGAATCATCTGATGCTTTTAAGTATTCCTCCTCAACTTACCTCCAGCTCAGCACCAGTGTGTGCAGATCGAATGGACATTCTTTGATATCTTTAGGGAAGAAATGTCAGTGAATTTGTGAACTGTGATCTTTGTAACATATTATCATGCAATATCTTTGGATAGATAGATAGATTGTTCTTGAAAAGTGAACTTTGATGCTATTTATGAACTTTGCATATTTAAGTTCTTTTTCACCTCATATACTTTAGTTTTGTATACTAGAATGCAGTTTCACCATGTTAATCCCTTTTATACTGGTTACTAAAGAAAATGAGTTCAAGCGTCAGTTAAATGGTGGATTAGAGGATCCACAGTTACTTACTGTCTATTTCTGGGCTTTTTCATACATTATTTTGTGGTGTACTTTAAGCAAATGGAGGTATTTTTAACTTAACCTTGTGAGAAACACACCACCCTTCTAGCTAATTTATGCCTGCATATATATACCTGCAGGTAGGAAGAGGTTGTGTGTGTGTGTGTGTGTGTGTGTGCATATATATATATATATATATTCAACCTCTTCCTACCTGCCTTCTTGTCAATAACCTTGCTTTTCTTCCTATATTATCTGAGTTCATCTGAGTTCTTTTTCCCATCTGATTAATCAGCTTTCGGAGATTTCACTGATTTTACTAACTTCATCAAGGTGTGGGCTGCACTGTGTGAAATCACAAAGTCTATCATCACGTTCAGAGAATTTACAGGTTATAGATTTCAATTGACTCCACATTTAACCTTCTACAATTAATCATGCATTTTGCTCGTCAGGACCACGAAATGAAGTGATAAAAACTGTGAGTATGGACATATGACATTGTTTGTATAATTGACAAATATAAATATGAAAATAATTGAGAGTAATAGTTGGTGAAATTGTACTGATAGTTACTTACAGCAGCGGCTTCAACAATCGTGTATATGATTTGTTTTCTACACATAAAGAGAAAGTAAAGCTGGAGAAGAATGCAGAGAACTTTAAGTTTAGAACAAGCGTGGGGTGTTTTTTTCACTTAGCTGTTAATTCAGCGTTTGTAAAAGTCTGCAGGTGTCGTGCGTGGGAAATTTTTTGATAGATGTCAGATGTGGTGGCTTTGCTGTGACTTTTTAATCGCGTGCCTCGAGAGTGGGTGTTGAAAATCAAACTCTTAATTTTTTCCCTTAATATGAAGATTTTTTTTTTTTTTTTTTTATGGTGATTCATAGAGTATCACAAAAAATACCTTTTTGAAGATATTTTGAGGGGGAAAAAAAGCTGTTTTGCACAGTTGTTGTTTTCATCTTCTGAACATCAAGTTCACAGTTCGTATAAGTTGAAGAACCTTGCATAGGAATCAAAGTTCTGATGATACTATTTTGACTTGTGCCTTTAGAAACAGTCATAATGCATTTTGAATAGAAGATGTTCTCAGAAGAGTTGGCAGCTAATCATCTTTCTAGACCTTGGAGAAACACTTCAAACACGATACATTTAATTTCTCTCTTTGACCTGTCATTTTGATTGAGGTTTTACCTAGTGTTGTTCTGTATACTTGACAAAAGAGCCTTAGTGCTTCTGTGAATGAAATATTAGGTGTTTGTGTTTCTGCAGCAGACAGCTAGGCTGTGTTAGCTGATGTCTTCAGAAACTATAACTAGCAGATACATGCCGTTTGCAGCTGCAAACCTGAGTCCTGAGAAGAGTAAAAAAAATATATATATATTTTACATATAAGCCGAACAGGAAGCCTTGTGGTTGAGTATATTGCTCAGAATCAAACAAACAGAAACTGACATTTTATTAAAACTTTACTAATTACTGGTCTGTGTTTATTCAAGGACATACAAAATATGGACATCCTCCATGCATTTAAATGTGGAGACTAGCAAAATATGTGAAGGTTTGTAGTTCACTTAAGAGAAAAGGCTAATAGGGAAATGTATAAGACAATTTTTGTCCCATGAATATGAGAGGGGAAATGTTTTATTTCTATTGACTTATTTTTATTAAAACATCCTGTAGCCCATCATCAGGACATGCTTCTTTTGGACCTCTGTGCTAGTCTGTCACGGATTAGAAAGGATGAATCAAATAGAGAGAGATTGAAGGCAATTTTATTCAGTCAACAGGACTTTTCTTCTTTGACCCAAAAGACATTACACAGCATAGTTCCACTTTTAAAGAAAAAACTATGAGAACATGAACTTTTCATATCAGTTTTGCTTGTTTGTAAGTGGAGAACACTGAACAAAGTCCATCCAGGTCATTCCCTTTGTCTTTCCCTGAACATAATTTAGTTTGCATTTCTGGCTTATCTTATCTGGACACAAAGATCTAACCATGAACTACAATGTTTGCCTCTGAGTGTTCACACATGTAACATACCATGAGTGATTGTGTAAGGTGACACAATGTGGCATCCTACACCCAGGATCTGTATACTCTACAGTAGACTTGGCCTGTGATCCATTAGTGGCTAGATTTGTAGTTTTCCCTGTACTTGTCACTGACAAGTACAGTGTGTATAAAGTGAAAGAGAGACAGAGAGAGAAAGAGCGAGGGAGAGCGGAGGGAGAAAAAATAGATTCATATACCTACCTATCTCCATCCCTACCAACCACCAACGTGTCAGGGTAATGATGGCCGTCGTCATAGAGATAATTGTGGTCCAGCAGTTTGTGTGTGTGTCAGCTGAAAAATAGCCAGGACAATGCAGACAATTTAAATGGCGTAGACTAATATTTGGCCAAAGATTTGCTCGGTGGGGAGAAAAAAAAAAGAAAGAAAGAAAACATAGGGATAGAGAGGAAACGAGAAAGCACATTACAGCATTTTCTGCAATTACCTTGAACGCGCCTCCGGGGCCAGCCTATCACAGAGCCCCGCCGCATATAAACATGGTGCGTCATGTGACATTTGATCGCTCTCTTATCTGCACTGTTCATTTTGGGGGAGAGGTGCTGGCTTGTGAAGGGGGATTAGTTGCCTGTGCAGTCGTGATAACCCTTCAGCGAGAGTAAACCCACACAGGCAGCTGGCTAACCAAGCAGCCGGCTAAAGCAGGCCTAGCTCACTGGGCCCTGCCGCTGTTTGACAGGTTAACACGTACTAATGGACCGCCAAGACCCCGGATTATTTACTTACACCACCCATGTCCTTCTCACGCATTATCCTTTTTTTCTTGAGGACAGCTCTCCCCAAGGGTTTTGTTCTGTGTGTGTGTGTGTGTGTGTGTGTGTGTGTGTGTGTGTGTCTTAGTGAGTGTGCGTGTGTGTGAGTGTGTGTGTGTGTGTGTGTGTTTGTGTGTGTTTGTGTGTGTTTGTATGCCTGTGTATGTGCATGTGTATGTATATGTAAATGACTGTGCATGTGGGTGGGTGTGTTTGTGTATCATATATTTATGCAGGCAAATGTTGTGTACCTGCAATATTGTCCTACATTTGTAATCATTATTTGTGTATACATATATGTGTATGTGTATTTGTATGTGTGTGTGTGTGTATGCGTGTGTGTATGTGCGTGTGTGTATGTGCGTGTGTGTGTGTATATATCTGCTCACCTACCAGACTGTGTCAGAGTCTCTTTTGAGTGATTATTTATCAATTGTTTTTTGATTATTTATTTATTGTCTGATGTCATACCTGCTGCATGTGTCATGGCATCTCGTCCGTCTCCCCATCACCCTCCCGAGTTCACACTCCCTCTCGTGTCACCAGCACTACACTGGCTCGGCTCTTTTCAAGAACCGACTTGAAGCTGAAAAATCCACAAGTAAAGCAGGGCTGTTTGGCCCTGTGGATGTGTCTTAAGCATTAGCTCAGAGCAGAGCAGATGTTAGAGAAAAAGGAAAGCAGAATGGAAGAACAAACTCTCTCAGGGTGAGAAATATGCTCTTATGGTTATAGGAGTAACACTTCATTGCTCATGATGCTTTGGATTCGCCCTTATTCAGATCATTCCAAAAAGTCTGTTGCACTAATGAATGCGTCGCCTGAGTCACTGTTTTTTTTTTCACAAAATAACAGAAAGCGGCAAAGGCGATGAAGTGTAGATAGTGTGCTATTATCTTAATTGTTTTAAATTGCACGGCTACTAATTAACGCATGCAAATTAATCGTAATTGTTCAGTGCTAATTGGCAGTATTTTTTTTGTTTCATTTATCATAGTTTTAGTTAACTGTGAAAAGCAAATAAATATAAATTAGTCTTAAATGTGCTTGATTGATGGTAATATTCAAAGGGGGAGATAGCAAGAGTTTTGTGTATTATGACATAACGAAAAAACAATGTTCAGCATACATTATGTTAATTTTTCATCATGCACCGAGTAATAATAAGAGCTTTATACTGTGGATCTTGGCATTTGTAGATCTTTAGTGAATACCACGCATCTGAAGCTGTGTCTTTTGCCTCCCCACAGGACTTGGTGACAAATGTGTCCCCGCGTATCGTGCGCGGTACCACCTCCGGTCACATCTTTGGCCCTGGCCAAGGCTCCTTCCTCAACATCGAGCTCATTAGCGAGAAAACAGCCGCCTACTGGTGCAAGAGCGTGGCTGAGCTCAAAGCCGATTTCCCAGAAAATGTAAGTTTACAACTCAACCCTGCATGAAGTTTTTTTTAATATATATATATATATATCCAACTGTTTCTTCTTCTTCCACTTCTTCTTCTTTTTCTTCTTCTTCTTTTTCTCAGTCGTTTTGTTCTTTCCTTTCTCATTTTTCCAATTAGAAATTTGAACTTGTATCTAAATGTGACTCATGACATTTGTTTCCCATGCGTTTGGGGGAAAGAGAAGAAAACTGTCAGTGTTTTATCAGCAGTTATAATTCTCTATAGAGGAGGTTCCATTTTTTTTCCCCTGAAATTTGAGTCTCCATGGCTCACTGCATGTTAACTGCTTGACAAGTGATTTTTGTTTGAGAAATTTAAGAAAGGTTTTCCAAGAGCCTTCATTCCATTTCTCCTTCATTCAGTTGCAAATGACAATTTTTTTTTTGTACGCTTTTTAGTGAATTCTTTTCATTACAATCAGCCACCCCCCCCCCCCCACCCCACCCCCCAATCATTTGCAATGAGACAGCCCGTTTGAGCACAAAATCACTTCCTCAAGGTTTGTTTTCTGTCGGATGCACTAGAGGATGAGATTAATTCTGAATTGCTCTCATAATTGCAATGGATGCCTGCATGTTTTCCCCCCTGATCAACACCTCATATCCACCGTTGTTTTCTGCATTTTTCCTTTTCAGATCTGACCTCTTCACACTCACATCTCTGTGCTCTCTCTCTCTCTCTCTCTTCACTACCAAAATCTGCAAACAGTGATGTCACATGCATCAGTGAGACACTCATTGACAATCTTCACTGATGTGAAGGCTTGTCATACAACCATTATCTCTATTTACTGTTTACAATTTCCATTTTCCCCAAATACTCCACTACTCGACACGCTGTGACCCCTTTGGGGGGCAGCGTCCCTTTGTCACAAAGCACTCCCCCTTCAGGCGTCCGTCAAGTGCGTCGTCCCGGCAAATCTCTCAGCAGCACTCGGCCAAACTCATCATGGTGTGTGACTCCCGAGGGGTCAGGGGTGGCCAGAGCGCGCTGCAGCGCCGAAATGAATACTCTGGCAAAGTAATGAATAACAGAACCCTCACAATGATGTAAAATTACTCCAGCTCACACACACACTTCAGCCCGCTCTGCTCCAGGCTCTGTGTTCTCTCTCTCTCTCTGTCTCTGTCTCTGTCTCTGTTTCTCTCTCTCTCTCTCTCTCTCTCTCATGGGTATATCTGTGGAACTTAGTTGGACTGAATCTCTGGTATACTTGCACTGAAAGAATAGATTTCACTGAGGGCGCAATACAACCCCTGGCCCCTCCCCTTCCCCTTTTTTAATATCCCTATATCGGTGGTGATTGACAGTTTCCACGGCAGCCGATGTCCCTGGAGAATCAGCTTTGCCAGTGTTTGGCAGACAGACTCAGTTACCTCAGCACGGTGTTATTAAAGCGATAACAGGGCGATTTCTATGCTTCTCAGAGACACTACTAGCTACAAAATTTCTCTCTCTCTCTCACTCTCTCCCTCTTTCTCTCTCTCTCACACTTTTGCTCTTGCTCTCTCTCCCTGCCCCCCCCACTCCCTCTCTCTCTCTCTCTCTCTCTCTCTCTCCCCCACTTCTATCCTCTCTCTCTCTTTTTCTCTTTCAGTCTGATCAGCATGTGATTGACACATGCTCCACACCTATATTTTGAGGAAAAAATGTCCATACCTGGCCTGTCTCCCCACTGAATGCAAAACTGAGTAAAGGAGTTGCGGCGATGTTGCGTAAGCATCTGCCTTTCTGAGGTCTATATACTTTGCCCTCAGGCCATATGCAAGACATTACATCTGTTTACTTACCACTGGCACATATGTGTGTGTCGTGTCAGCCCAGCTTTCTGTTGTCGTTCTCTGTGCAAGTGGGAGAGCCTCATTCCTCTATCAGCCCTCTCTTTTTCTAGATCACAGTACCTGTGATTTTTCCCTTGTAAATTTCTCATCCTATCCCAACAGCGTTTTGAGTTTCCACTCATGTCTTGTGTTGTATCTATCTCAAAATATTTAACTACTGTTAATGAGCCTTTCAGATAATGATCAGATAATGATAATGATCTAATTCCCATTCAGCTCGATTAGTCGTATAACTGTATCTTACAGTATCAGAAGCATGCTTTCATACATCTTCATTAAAGCTATTAAAGAAAAAAATAATGTATGTACAATGCCGCTTTAACTGCCTTGAGTCAATATGTGCTGTTGAGCCTGGGGTTCCCCCAGGGTGGAAGGATGAGGGAGAAGCTGATGGACCTGGCAATCCTTCCATGCGGAACGATGGATGGACTCATAAACTCCGACACATGCTCACTCGCTAACAGTGCACACAGCTCCAGCTCCTTTGTGCATTGTATATATCCCGCCCCATTTGTTTCCCTTAAAACCAAAGGCAAGGATGAGACATGCTGTATATATCTCAAATCTCCCCCTCTCAAATGCCCCCCCCCCCTCAACGCACACACACACACACATACACACATCTTTCCCTCCACCCCCCTTTATGGTGTCTGGAGCACAGAGAGAGAGAGAGAGGGAGAGGGAGAGAGTAATGAAGCTGAAATCCAACCATGCCACAGAAGAGTGGAATAATGCCATCAGCATGATGTTTTTATTGTTTTAATAATGCAGACTTGCCACTAGGTGTGTGTGTTGGTGTGTGTGTGTGTGTGTGTGTGTGTGTGTGCGTGTGCGTGTGCGTGTGCGTGTGCGTGTGTGAGTGTGAGAGTGCGTGCGTGAGTGTGCATGCTTGCGTGTGTGTGTGTAAATTCACTAAATGATGTGTGCAAGAATGCTGCAGTTAAGGACAGCATAATAACTTTTGCAGGATACATTTGGTGTGCTGTGAAGGATTAGGTTACAGATGCATCAGGTGAAATTGTTCTTCATCAGTCATTCTAACTCCCCCTCCGGTGTTTTTCTCCTCTCTCTGTCTCCCTACACAGATTGTCATATCCAGTATAATGTGCAGTTACAATAAAGCCGACTGGACAGAACTCGCCAAGATGGCAGAGGTGAGTGTGTGTGTTTGTGTGTGAGTGTGTGTGTTTGTGTGTGAGAGTGTGTGTGTGTGTGTGTGTCTGTGTGTAATTTCCATTTTGATAACAGGCAGAAGTTCGCTTTTAAATCTCAGGAGGAAGCTTTAATGTAAAAGAATAACAGAAATTCTGCCAGATTAGGAATTATTTCATTATTTTTATTCCCTAGAAATGAGTTCATGCTCCACGAGTTGATTAATTATATCTTAAAAGCACTGGCCGTAATCAAGTTTTCTTGAAGACGGATTGTCATGTCTTGCTGAAGAATTTGATTTTTCCGGAGAGCTTTATATATATATATATATATATATATATATATATATATATTCATAAAAAGAGAAAGCATTTGTTGATGTTTATTGAACTTGCAGTAGCTCAGTTGTGGTGCTCTCTGACAAACAGACAGCCATCCATATTCATAGTTTTAAGCCTCATTGCTTTTGTGCAGAGAAGGTTTTACATTAAATTTGCATTAGATACTGTATCATTGGATCTCAGCCTTTCAAACAACAGAAGCCAACTGTGCTCACAAACTGTGAAAAAAAGTCAGACAAGTGTTTTGTGTGTGTGTGTGCACATGTGTGCTTGTGTCTGTGTGTGTGTGTGTGTGTGTGTGTGTGTGGAGAGGTTGTGCTGCTCCATTTTCTTTTCTCTTGATTCTGCCCACATTAAATCTCTCAGTCATTAACACTTCTAACTGTACCTGAATATGCTTGTCGTGTTGAATGACATGTTGACTGACACACACACAAACATACCTATATCTATCCATCTTTCCCTACAATGCTCTTGAGAATCATCTGGTTTTAGCTATCTGTCAAATACAGTAATCCACAGCATCTGTTTACAATGGGCTTTTAGCTTTAGAGTGTTCATACTGATTCTGACCATTTGAATTGAGATGAAATGTCAACTGAGATTTTTCTCCTAATAAGTTAGAGACGCACATTTGAATCGCTTCACAAAAGCTTCGCGAAAGTTTCGCAAAAGTTTCATAAAAACAAAAAGTCCCTTTCTCACCTGAAGTGCATGTTTGTGATACCAAATTAAGAGTTCCTTTTAGGTCTTAAAAAGGAATTTCTAAATAGTTTTTAAGAGGGCTCTTAATGCTTTTGGAGTGCGTCAGAGGTTTGTGTGGTAGGTTTTCATGTGAAAGCCTTCATGTGCTTGTGACGCACACATGCCCTCGGATGGATCACAGTTCCCTTTGGAAATGTCAACAGGTGAAACAGGCTCTGCCATTTCAAGCAAAGTCTCTATTATTGTAGATGGGAATTCACTATGACGTACGTATGACACCGCTGGTCGCTAATAAATGTGTCGCCCTCTGTATCATCCCACCAATTAAACTACCCCCTCACGCAGTCCCACGGAGTACAGCGGTTGAGTGAGCGGACTGCACATTAGCCTGGACCCACTTGCTTTCCATTTCCATTCAGAAGATATTCTCGTGTTGCCTTTGGTTAGTGTTAGTGTTTGAGTTGCGTGCTGTCGACAGGGTGGAGTATGACACATTCAGGTGACACTATGAAGAGGTAGTGAAGTGGAGAGATAGTGAACAATACCACATCCTGCCCTCTCCTCAATTACATTCGACAATTCAACCATTGGCTTGAAATGACGTTTTTTTCCTGTTCATTTATGTTCATTCTGTTACAGAGTGATCTCACTTTAATGTGAGATGAACTTGCGTTAGATACTCATTGGAATGGAGATTCAGAGCACTCTGAGAAGCCTGCTGTCTTTCTCCTGTCCCAGAATCATGAGAGAGAGAGAGAGAGAGAGAGAGAAAGAGAGAGAGAGAGAGAGAGAGAGAGAGAGAGAGAGAGAAAGAGAATAAATATATACAGTAAAGAGTATGTTCTTGCTTTAGTTCAAATAACTGTCTCCTGACCAGTCATTCACCCTTAACGTTAGCTGATTGTTAAAGAAAAAACTGTGTCTGTGAGGGCTGCCTTCATGGTGCAGTGGGTTGACTTGGATGGGCGTTTTGGCTTTGATCACAGTGGAGTGGTTAGTTCTTGTCAAAGTTAGTGTCAAGTTTGATCAATGTTTGTGTTTAAGCCTCGGGCTCTCTAATGGAGCGTGTCAAGGGACCGGTCTTTCTCCTTCTCTCCTTCTTTCTCTCTTGCGCACTCAATCGTACACACGTAAACACAGCTCCACGCTGGATATTTACGCATCTCTCTCTCTCTCTCTCTCTCTCCTCTCTCTCTCTCTTTCTTTCTCTTTCTCTTACTCTCCATCTCTTTGTCAGAACAGATCATCTCTTTCAGTTCTCTTGGTGAGGTACACCGCAGTGCTGTGTCGATGTGTGAATGGTAATGATATTGTCTGTTCTCGTCCAAAGCCATAAAACACCTTTGCCTTTCTGGAAGGGTTGAGCCTTACTACGATCAATAGAGCAACTGTCTCCCTTCCAGCTAGCACAACAGTTGGCTGTTGTTTTCTGCTCAGGTTTTGATCTTTGATGTCGATATACTGTGTGGTCTATCAAGATAAAAGGTTAGCAGCTTTGAAGTTTAATGTTGTGGAAAGATGCCAGGGCAAACCAACCACAGCCAATATCAGAAACGAACCAGGCTGCTCGTCCCTTGAGTCATTCTGGTGATAACAAAGGAAAACTTATTTGGAATGGCATTACCATTACATCACTGTAAAGAAATTGTTTATGTTGTCTCAGCAACACAGACCTTCCATTGTTTGTTAAGATGAAATACAATATAACAGAAAAGCAACTGCGTCGTCTCCGTGGCTTGTATCTGGCGGGTACAGGATGGCATGGTTTGTGTAAGACACGGAAACTTTTTGAACTTCTAAAAATCTAACCGCTAAAAGCTGGTTCTTCTCCCTTTTTAACCCTCTTCCATTTTGTGCCACTAAATCTCTCCTAAACTCGTCCTTTTCCTCCCTTAATGGCTGTCGGCGTGAGGACTAGAGCCGCTTTGGCAGGTCTGTAGAGTTACTATTGCGGAGGATCTCCCTCATCTCCTCTCTGCCATTTCACAACAGTTTTCAAATGGGTCATATCTTTAGTGTAATTGCCTGCTCCACACCTTTGCAATGTTCTATGACACTCCCGCCATCACTTTCCTTTCTGCCTGCCTCTCTTTCTTTTTCTGCTCTGGTTCCAGCATGTCTTTGTGTTTTTTAGACTCTGTTTTATGACTGCGTTTGAATCCGCATATGCTCTACCTCCCAACCGCTGTGGAAGCATCTCAGCTTGTAGTTTTTTCGTTTTGTACCCCATCTGTCAAACTGGCAAACATACAATACACGTAACAGCATTAGTGTAGTCATGTTGTAATTCATTTTTTTTAGGCACTGAATGTTTGAATGAATAACAGAAGGATTTTCTCCTGAAGGTATGCATTGTGTTGAGGTGCGTTTTGTGAGGTGTGCTGCTCTTTGTGTGTGCTGACTAGGCCTCGGGAGCGGACGCTCTGGAGCTGAACTTGTCCTGCCCACACGGAATGGGAGAGAAAGGCATGGGACTGGCCTGTGGACAGGTAAGACATGGAGCGTGTACTGCTACATACACATAAACACTGTTACAAACATTAATGCAACATGCATACACACTGTTACAGCTTGGAATGTTACACACATACACACTGTTACAGCTTGGAATGTTACACACATACACACTGTTACAGCTTGGAATGTTACAGACATACACACTGTTACAGCTTGTATGTTACAGACATACACACTGTTACAGCTTGGAATGTTACAGACATACACACTGTTACAGCTTGTATGTTACAGACATACACACTGTTACAGCTTGTATGTTACAGACATACACACTGTTACAGCTTGGAATGTTACAGACATA
>NC_044499.1:17506263-17728763 GCF_902362185.1 Chanos chanos | reverse complement strand
CCCCATCATGGAATAAGTCATTTAATGAGACTGGCTTTGCATTCTGCAGGACCCCAACAGTTCTCTGCTGGAAAGTTCCAGAACTCATCCTATTTTTGGCACAAGCCACAGTGAGTCAGTAACAGATTTAATGCTGCTCTCAAACCTGTTTTCTCTCTCTCTCTCTCTCTCTCTCTCTCTCTCTCTCTCTCTCTCTCTCTTCACTCCCTCTCCTTACTCGGTGCAGGACCCAGAACTGGTGAGGAACATCTGCCGTTGGGTGCGTCAGGCAATCAAGATCCCTTTCTTTGCCAAACTCACGCCCAACGTCACCAACATCGTGGACATCGCCCGCGCTGCACATGAGGGTATGGGACTCCATAAGAACGGCAGTTCTGTTATTCGTTTAAACTGGGAAAAGTCTTTTTTATAGAGGCTAGAGATGAGCCTGGGAAGACTGTGTCTGCATGTGTTAGTCTATGTGTGTGCAGAGCTTCGTTACACTGGTTAATATTCTCTGTAGGAGGGGCAGATGGAGTCACAGCCACCAACACAGTGTCTGGAATGATGGGTCTGAAAGCAGACGGTTCACCCTGGCCGGGCATTGGCAAGGGCAAGAGGACCACGTATGGTGGTGTCTCTGGTAAGTGCATGTGTGTGTGTGTTTCTGCGTGTGTGTGTGTTTCTGCGTGTGTGTGTGTGTGTGTGTGTGTGTGTGTGTGTGTGGGTGCGTGCGCACGTGTGCGTGCATGCACATCAGTGCTGGCCGGCCGTGCTTACTGGCTCCGACGATGTCCAAAACTTGCTCTGCTGAGAGACAGATGGACTAGATCAGGTGTGAGAGCCATGGTTTTTGCACCGCGCTCTGAAAAGGTGCCCGTATTCGTGCGCTCTTATTTCAGCGTGAGTTTGTCTGCGTGTCTGTGTGCATGAGTAGGTGTGTCTGTACCTTTAAGACTTACCTCAGTGCACCTCTTTGGCCCATTCCTCAGCTAAGCTGCCACAGCTCTGGAGGAGCCAGTCACAGGGTCAGTAACACAGTGTGCATTAAAAATTAATACCCACACTATTGAGGCAGTATTTTATGCAAGCAAAACTGACTGGCTGTCATATTTTTCTCGTTTAAAGTTGTGTGCGGCTGCAGCATGCTTCTCTCCCGCAGGAGTTAGGCAGCCGGGGCCAACAAGGCTGCTTCAGTCCAGCCCATTGATCAGTGGGGGCCCTAAAGAGGCAATGGGGGCCACATATTTTATCTCTGACCCATTGGGGGCCCGAACATTGAAGCTCTCATCAGATTTTTTTTTTTTTGTCTCAGTTCTTTGAGAACAAGCATCCTGCTTATGACAAGCATCTCACAAATATCTTAGACATAAAACCTTCCACTGTAACCCATCCAGGGACACGTAAAAGATAAATAAATGTGTGTTTCAGGGATTTTCTCAAGTGTGTTGATCCTCTAATGTATTCTGTAATTTACTGTTTAATTCTACTCAGCCCTCTGGTTTTAATGCTGCACCAGTTTGATTTATGAGCCAGCTTGCATAAACCAAGGACTCAAAATAGAGGAGGAGAAATCAATCGTTCTGCCTCCCCCCCCCCTTGTTTTCCTCCCTTTCAAACAGCGTGGCACATTTGTTCAGCTCATAAGGGTGGAGGCGCACTGCTTGAGTGTTATGGAAAATCTTAACAATGCAGTCTCAGTTGTCATAAAAGTTATCATTTATTTTTTTTTATCCAGAGTAGACAAGCAATTGCTGTTTATGTTGAAAACATACTTACCCTATCAAATTAACAATGGGGGTATCAAAAACTGATGAGAAAGTTTGTCAAGTGTTGATGACGGATATGGTGGAAATTGAAAAAAAAAACAACAAAAAAAAACAGCAAGCGTGTGGCATTTGTAGGGTCTGGGCTAAAAGCTGAAATATGGTGAATTCTAAATGAATTCACTCAAGCCTGTCTCTCTAGATGGTGTGTGTGTGTGTGTGTGTGTGTGTGTGTGTGTGTGTGTGTGTGTGTGTGTGTGTGTGCGTGCGCATACTCTCTGTTTGGTCTGAAGGCCAGTGATCTGAGAGGTGAGATTACATGTCTGTCGCTGACTCACGCGTCTTCAGATGGAACAGATCCTGATGATGGACAGTGACGCTGGCCTGTACTATCTGGCCTGCCCTGCATGAGATGAGACGCCGTGAGATCAGACCTCACCACTTCAGGCACTGAAGATGTTTTGCCATTCAACGCCATAGCACCAAAAGTTCTGCAAATATTTTGTACAAATTGTTCTCTTAGAACACAGACTCACCCTGGTTATCTAAGTCTAGTTTTCCAGACAGGCTATCCATCATGTGTTGTCAGAAATTGTCCTCAAGTCAGTGATTATACCACTGTTCGCCCAGAATTTCATCCCCTGCTCCGTTTAGTGCATTAATCCTTCACTCTGAAGCTGAAATTTAAATGAACATGGAGAAGTGATTAAGTTCATATGTGGCCTTGGACTGCAGACTTACCATTGGTACTGGCAGTCCTCATTTCACCCCTTCTCCTTCCCTGGCTCTCCACTGTTTGTTATGTCCCTTGTTTCCCAGATTGCCCTAAATGCCTTAGTTTTCTCCATCAAGCGCATTCTTTCTGTGATCCGCGGGGTTTTATTGCCTGTTTGTTTGGTTTTTAATGTTTGTTTTGGAATGTTTTTAATGTTCCTTTCAGTGATACTAATGCATTTTGGTTGGATCTTCTGTTCTATCGCAGACTGGTCTCCTGCTGCAGTTTTCATTTAGCCCTCTTTCTCTCTCCTCATTTGATGTATGTCTTAATGATTGGCTGTGCCGCCGGCATTGTCCGCTGTTGCTGAGACGTTAGCGCATCTCTTTCATTGTGCATGGGTAGCCATGTTCCCCAGACCCCTCGCTAGCATCGCAGGCTATAATTATCAGAGAGCTGTGTTCCGCTGCCATTGCCGTCTCTTATTTGCTTTCGTTATCTCCGCTCGGGTCTTTGGTGAGGCGCAGCATCTTCGGATGAAGATAAGAATCGGAGAGAGGGGCGTCGAGACCCCACGCTCTATCTCACGACGCTCGCGGAATCGTTAATCAGAGCGGTTCTGTGTTTGGAGCGGACGCTTTCACTAACAGATGCCACCGCTGCCCTCTCGCAGCTGTCAATCATGGCGTTGCCGCGGTAGCAGCCGACCAGAAAGAGAGTTAGCAGTTCTAGCGCAAACGAAGACCGCCATGCCGACGTGATATGATTAATGAAATATATGTAAGCAGCACGTCCAAAAGTAAGCCACTACAATTTCACTGTTAGAGTTGAGGCCTGATTCAAACAACCTGTTCCAGGCACCTCCCTAATCGATCAGAAAGGCTTGTAGCTCTAAAGAAGGACCAGAGAAGCTGTATTGAGTTTTTGGCCCTTTCAGTGTGGTCCTTTATCTTTCTTTGTGGGCAACTGCTACTACATTTTGATCAAACAGCACAGTACCATCTCCTCACTGCTGCAGCAACACTAAGATTCCTTTTGGAAACGGCAAGTGGACTCAATTTAACAGCGATTGTCCGAAGCAAACAGTGCGTTTGTACACTGGCTGAGCTGCCATTGACATGCAGCGAGTTTCCTCTGACAACTTCACCACAGGTTCTCGTGACAAACAGACAAGAGTGACCTCGTTTGACAAGGACATGCTGGGGTTGTCAGAGCAACAGGAGCTGTCAGCGCGACCGGCGTGAAAAACAAGAACAAAGCGCTAGGACGGACAGGGAGCATAACAAGCACAATAACAACACAACAGTATCCTCTCCCCTCAGCACACACAGACACACACACACACACACACACATGCATTGGTGCCTTTAGAAGATCAGACTGTGACTGATGTTCTCATACGATTCTGCCCACACCTAGTGACAAGCTCAGTCTGTCACAATGGTTTCTCCATCAGGTTTCACGAGCGTGGTCACTTCCGAAATATAATTGTCACAATGTCCAGTTATCTTTACGCATTTAAATATACATAGATTATTGGTTATGCTTTAAGCACTGATATTTGAAAATATATGGTGTTATATATGTGTTGTCAGTTGTTAATGGTTTGAGAGAAAACATATGTGAAAAGTAACCCATGAATACTAATGTCAGTAATGCTCTAGTGTGGATTTGACCAAACGTGGAAACCAGCATCAGTTAATTCTGAGTTTAGACAGAGGCCCAGTGATTTTAGCTAAACACTCTCAAACCCAAAATCACCTTTCAGTAGCTTTTTGTGTCCGCTCTGCTTTTTACGTGATACCAGAATGTCACAGTGGGGCATGAATGATCAGTGCCATCTGAAAGGCTATCAATTCGTGAGACAGGTGGAACCGAGAGGTGGGGGGGAGGGGGGGGGGGAGAAAGAGAGTGATAGTGGCAAGAAAAAAGTGGAGGTGTAGAGAAAGCATCCATATGTACATAATTAACCATGCATGGTGAAGATGTGAAAACGTGCAGTGATTCAATTTATCCTCTCCATTTTAGGCATGGTGTCAGCCATAAGGATCATTTAGCTGAAGAGAGAGAGAGAGAGAGAGAGAGAGAGAGAGAGAGAGAGGAGGGGGTTTTTTTTTATAAAGAAAGCTGTCTGAAGCTGTCAACACATGGAAGTGGCTTTTTGAGCCAAGCAGGCAAAATGAATGTGGACAACGCATGGCTGTGATCAATGAATAGAAACCTGCTGGGAAAATGAGGTTAAATCTAATGTGATAAACAGTTCCATCTGTCTCACACTTTCATTAGGGAGAGGAGGGACGGAGAAGGAGATGCTAGGTACAGAGTTTGGGAAACACTGTCGTTGTGTTTCATATTTAGGACGTGTGATTTTTTTTTTTTTTTTGGTATATCTTTGTGCATATATGTGTATATGTGTGAGAAAGAGAACAAAATAGAGAGAGTGTTTGTGTGTGTTTATTACTATCTTCAGCGTGCTGGCAAACCCCATAATCGTGAACACTCTGAAGCATATTACGGCCTGCCTTCTCCATCAAAACTATTGTAAAATGTTCTTTACCAGAGCCATAATCTTCTTTAGGGTTATAATTTGAGAGTGTAAGCTTATTACACCAGCATGTCTTCTCCACACTCATTTTTTTTCCTTCCCCATCTCCTCAGGAAATGCTATTCGTCCCATCGCTTTGCGTGCTGTGTCAGCTATTGCCAGGGCTTTGCCTGGCTTCCCCATCCTGGCTACCGGAGGCATTGACTCTGCAGAGACTGGTCTGCAGTTTCTCCATGCTGGAGCCTCAGTTCTGCAGGTAAGTATCACCATTAACCAACAGTGTACTCAGTTATAGTCAGCAATAGAGGTTCCTAAGGGTTAGCAGTGATTAAGTTTGCTATGGAGTTTTAATGTAGTTTTAGATTATGTTGACCCCAGTCATATGGTTCATTTCCATGCACTCTAACCAACACTGTCTCACACACACACACACACGCACACATGCGCGCGCGCACTTACATAAGCACATTTTATTTCAAATTGAAAACAATGCCTGGGTAGTGTTTCTGTCTTTAAGGTAACAGCAAAATATCAGCTTCATTGATTATACATTAAGCATCTTAATAGCAGATGAATTGGAAGAAAGATCCCATAAATGAAACTGTAATGTTTCAATAACAGCTCAGCTGTTTCACATAGCCCTCAAGGCCACTTGTTTTCCTGTCATGCCATAGTTTTAGGTCTTATAGTCAAACTGCAGTCGTACGGATTTTGGCCAATATTGCTGACAGGCCTCACCGTCATCACTGGTAAAGTGTATAACAATAGTCTTCATTATTTAGACCACCTTCGGGTAGAAAACAGATAAGCAGAGCTGGGGTGTACATGGACAGAAGGTCTGATAAATTATGAGTGTAGCATTATCATTTTTTTTCGTGTGAAAAAAAAACAAAACATTTTCCTGTCGTTTTACCAGGATGAAAAGATCCTCAGTGTCCAGATTCAGGATGTAACGGGTCTGATACGTAGAGCATCAAAGACGATTTTCAGTGCCTGCAGTTGTGTTTCGAATAGCCACAGCAGTCTCAAAACGAATCATAATTTAAAACTGTGTTCTGAACAACTTGTTAGTGCAAATAAACCTATTATCTCAACACGATGCACCCACATCTTATCTGTTTTTAAATAAATAAATCAAATCTCTCTCATTAAGCTGCGAAATAATGGAGCACAAGTGGCTTAGCATATTTCTCTGAAAAATTCAAGAAAGAACAGTGCCTCAAAACTGGGCAGAGCCGGTGTTGATTCAGCCAATTAGCACTTCTCAGGGTACTCTGTGTCACTCAGTTGTAAAAATGATAAACATGTTAGACTGTTACGCTCTGTCTTTCAGGCCTCGTTCACAAGTAACAAATATTTCAAATTAGTGTGTGGATCTGGTATGTTCATAGAAACAGACTTTTTTTTAGTCCTGTCTCTTCATTTCTCTTCTAGTCGTGGCCCATTAAAATATGTCCTCTATAACCTTGCTGTGAATAAGATTTTTTTGTTTTCTTTATTGGTCCAAAGTCGCTCAGGTGCTCTGGCCATGTATCAAAGATAAGAGAGAAAAGAGCCAATAAGAGTGGCTTTATGTGGCTGGATGCCACCTGGGGCTCCCACTGTCACGTCTGCCTGGTCACACTGGGCTGGAGGGATAGCCCTCCTGCCCGCAGAGACATCTGACAGTCACACACACACACACACACACATGCACGTTCACATGCATGCACACGCACACGCATGCTCGCGTGCATGCACACACACACATGTATGCTCACATGCATGCACACACATGCATGCTCGCATGCACACACACACACACACACACACACACACACACACAAAGACACTCACATACATACACGCGCACGCACACACAAATGTGTGCATACATACATACGTGTACACACACACACACACACACACACACACACATAGGGTTCTGCTCATGACAGGTGTGTAACTGCTGTGCTCACACTGTGGGTGAGTGTTTTTTGCGTGCTCAAGTGATGTTTGTCTTTGTGTGTGTGTGCACGTGTGTGTTTGTATTTGTGTTCACACATGCGTGTGTGTGTATGGTTGACAGGTGTGCAGTGCAGTGCAGAACCAGGATTTCACTGTGATTGAGGATTACTCTTTGGGTCTGAAGGCTCTGCTTTATCTAAAGAGCATTGATGAACTGAGAGACTGGGATGGCCAGTCTCCACCCACTCTGCGCCACCAGAAAGGCAAACCGGTACCACGCATCGAGGAACTGGTCGGAAAGGTGAGGGTGTCTCTCTACACTCTGTACAGTGTCTTCTCACACAGCAGCTCCTCAGTGATGCTTTAAACTGCCTGTTGGATTTATGTCTTATGGAAATAAATGAAATGTTGCTTGATGGAGAACTGTCAGATTATCATAATACCCATGGGTTATAAATGGGAACTGGATACGTGGACCAACTAACTGAATCACTTTGAGTTTGAAGAGCAGATGCCAAAATATCGGTTGTTATCACAGTAGTTATAGATACTGTCAAGGAGTACGACTCATTATCTTACCTGCTTTACAGGAAAATTGCACATGACACAGACTGTATATTTATTTAATTAAATTAAATTGTTTAAAATAGACAATCTAATTTATTTTATGACATTACATATCATTGCAAAACAAATAATGAATAAGCAGGGGAAAAAAACAGAATTCAACTAGTTGTCAGAAACATAGCCATGGACATTTGTGTGTCAGTCTTCAGTATTTTGAATGAAACAAACATGCCAGGATGAAAACACATACATCAGGATTTCTCATTAAATTCTTAAAAGATACAGGCATGATAATAATGTAATAATGTAAATAATGTAATAAGTTGTTTTTTCCTTAGTTTAGAAGACTTCATATAAGGCAAAGACCAGCTGATATCAGTATGTCGTAACGTAGCCTTGTGACAGCGTTCTAGATGTCTGCATCGTTTCCTTTACCCTCAGAGTATTTCTATTCATATTGTTTGAAAAGTCCAGAAAAGTCCATCTCCCTGGTGACATTATAAAGTAGCACAAAATGGATTTTTCCTCATTGCAATTGCGAAGCGTAGCAGTCGAGCATGACACACAAAGCTGAAAACAACAGAAACATATGCTAGTGCTCTACAGTTCACAAAACAGTTCCCTGTCATCGTGAAAAGGAGTGAAACGCTCTTTAAAGGATTAGTGCTTCTTTTCCAGTACCATACCCAGCCCTGCTAGGCTTACATGTTCTTTGCATGTTTTTTTTTGTTTTTTTTTTTTTGGTTAAACTTCAGAAGGACACGATTCTGCTTTGTCGACAGGGTGTCTCTCTCCTCATGTCCAGACAGAAGCACACAGCTGGAAAGGAGAAGACGGGAAGGGATGAATGGATGCTTATGATGCTTACAAGAGCTTAGGCTTAGAGGCAGACATAGCTGCATGCAGCAATATAGACAGGGCCTGAAGTATCGCTCTCTCTCTCTCTCTCTCTCTCTCTCTGTATGTTCATGTCCGTGTCTTTGCTGTGTGAGAGGTGTGGAGAGGAGATGAGAGGGTGTGCTGTGGAGAGCAGAGTTGGCTCTGGGATAGAAGGAATCAGGAATTCTCTTTCACCGCTTGGGAACTTTATTTTCTCTTATGCACTATGACAAGAGTCAAACGAGGTCAAATAGGTCAGCACCTTTTCAGCTAGAAGGACAAAACTGCATATAAATAACTGCCTATATATAGATCACACTATTAATTGACAAAGTTTGGGTAGATTCTGGGTTATTTTGTAGTATGAGGAGAGAGAGAGAGAGAGAGAAAGTCTCAGACATGTCTTTAACAATGTTTAAGTACAAATGCTGGTCATCTGCATCCCTAACTTCAAAGTGCTGTAATGCCTTTGGCTGTCCATACAGGGAGAGGTGAGGTACCGCTGCGTCCACTCTGACCAGCACCTCCTACCTGTGCACAGCATCAACCCACAAAGACCAGTGCACTTAACTGACCTCCACACAAACACAGTCTTTGGCTATGAACTCCAGTATAGTCAGCTAAGCACACAGACACTGACAAAGAGCTCCCATTATCCTTGCACCCTGATGTGAAGAGAGAGAGGGTGGGCAGGGGGGAGGGGGTGGGGAGCTGAGGAGGCAGGGGGAGGGGTGGAGGGGGGAGAGCGATGTGGACTTGAGAAAAGGTTCTTTATTTTTCAGTTTCAAAAGAAAATCTGCAGCGTTGATCCAATTAAAGTCAAGAGATCAATGCTCACTGTGATAGTGCTACATATTAACAGTAAGGTTAGGGGATATGGGGTTTGTTATTCAGTTATGTTTATTGACTACTGTGCTACTGAAGAAACAAGACAGACATAACACCAAGGCACAGCGGTACCAGTCTTACACGCTTTTCATAGCAGTGGTATCTGCATGCTAACACATACTCCACCCAAAACACGCACGCGCACACATGCACACACACACACACACACTCTCACTCAGGTGTCAACCTGCCTCTGTGAGGACATGTAGAGGCTTGTCGGGGGGGGGGGGGGGGTCACAGCCTATTGGAGCCCATGGGCTGCTTTATAATTTAGACTACCAAACCCAAAGATATAGCATCTCCTTCCTTCCTCCTTCCCAAAGCCTCCTGAACCTCCCCCGTGTTCTTCAGTGACACTGGGGAGTGGAGCTGCTTGAATGTGTGCTGGCACGGCTGAGCGGCAGTGGGCAGGCCTGGTCAGGTCGTAAAACCAGTTGATGTGTCTGTTCACTTTGGCCAGGCCTAGCTTAGGATACCAGTAGTTCTCCGTTCAGAGCAGTTCATTCTCATAGATTTACTTTTAAAGTTTTCTGAACTCTGTGAATGGAACACACTAAGGCCGCTGTATTGCCAGTCACTCTGGTACATTCCGTGCACATATGCTATCGTGCCTGTTTGAACCGGAGAGAGCATCAGTATGATCAGCCTGTTGTTTTGGCTTTTTGGAATTAAACATTGTACAGGTATTACAGAGTTACCTATATATTAATTGGTTTTAACCTAATGGGGTTTATTTTGTCTGGTTTGTTACACAATAAGTATAATGCTACAGATAGACCAGAACCACCAATCTTATTCATGTTTAATTTATATGAGCAAACAGACTGACACATGTGGGCCGCTTCCTTAGCACTAGCCTCTTCATTTACAATCCAGAGGGGAGATGGGATAATTGACCCCCTTGCGTTTTTGGAAGGCTCTGCATTCTAATTAGCCGAGCCTCTCCGTTTGCCTGGGACATGAGATTTGGCAGTGTCTGCTCACTACCTTAGATCCTCTCATTAAATCAGCAGGACTCCAGTATCAAAATCCACATGCAAAAATCTTTACTCTCAAAAAAAGAAAAAAGAAAAGAAGAAAAAAAAAAGTTAGACTTTAGATTTTTTTTTTTTTTTTACAAATGGTTTAGCAATGATTTGTTCTTAACTGAAATATGTGACACAGCATCTCAATGAAAGATCAAATTAGAATTTTTTTTCCTCAAGTTGCTTTTCTGTTTTCTTAATCTCTTCATTTCTTGGCAACAGATTTGCAACTTATTCATGCAAAATTCCATTATATTTTCGTTTTTTTTTTTGGGGGGGGGGGGGGGGGGGGGTAGGGCATTTAAAAAGCTACGATTTGTAAGCCACTGTTCCTTTCAAAGATCTTAGAGGGAATTAGCATATGGGAAATGTGCTGCTCCAAGCGAAACAGAGAAGAAGCTGAGAGCTGTAGCTCTCCTCTCTCTCTCTCTCTCTCTCTCTCTCTGTGAGGCCATCACATTGTCATCTATTTCTCTGCTACAGGAGGAAATGGACTTCAGATGGCTGATGGCCTTCTGTGCACCTTGCATGTGAAGGATGTAGAGACTAAGTCACAGGCCTGCCAGAATATGTGTATCTTTGTGTAAGATGAATTCCGCAGACACACAGGAAGCAGTTCAGTACCTTAGGTTTCTCCGGAAATGTTCTCTCTTCATAAAGGTAGCGGTCCGATCCATTTTTATTTACGCACATTTTTCCACGGGTTATATACCCCTGTCCGTCGCCTTTGTTTTGATCAGGTTCCTGGTTCGGTGGCTTGTCTGCTCTGAGGCAGGAGCAGTTGATTCATTAGGCTGTCAGAGTCTGCCTGTGAGAGTAATGCTTTTATGCAGGATTAGAGCAGGGCCACCAGTGTTCGCTCAACAGGGAAATAAATACATCAAGGATGCGCCCCCTAAGCTAGCCATTAGTCGTCAAGTGAACACGGCTGCCATGGATTTGTACATTTGTTTCAGCAATGCTTTTGATGGGACTGAGTCTCACAAGGCCATTGCTTTTTCTGGGATATGTGGTGAAGCTGTGTTGCTACAGGTAAAAAAAAAAAAAGAGAGCGAGAAAGAGGAGGGAAAATAAATATTGAAATGTTTTCTTTTTTTTCTTTCTTTTTTTTTTTTTGACGTGTTTCATCTGGTTACTAACTGAAGAGATAACCAACGCCGGTCATGGTAAAATAAGAGACCTCGTTCTTTTGAGACATCTTGTGACTGATGGTGTTGAAAAAAATATATGGTCAACATACTCTTAGAATTCCCAGCTGGATTTCTTCACTGGTCTCTTCACATATATGTGTTGGCCTTATCAAGCTGTACATGATATTTCATTTTCAAATGTTATGATAATTGGGTTTTTAAATATGCTTAATGCGCAAAACGTCCAACAAGGGGGGGGGGGGGGATCTTTCACTTTAAAGATGAAAGAAATGAGAAACTATGTCAGCTTTATCAGGGGGTGAGATATCAGTTATTGGAAACCATGGCCCTCAGCCACTGATACGTCCATTTGCCTTGAGAATTACCATTCATTATCATTTCAATGCCAAGCCATTAATGTAACCACCTCATTCTTGGAATCACCAGTCGTATTATGTGATTTCCTGGCAATTTAGTCTCCATTCCTTTTATGGTGCCATTAAAGTGATGGCTAATTTGTGGTGAGCTGGATTTCTTGGGCGTGTTAGGCTACATTTTGTGTTGAGTCCCATTCGGAGGAGTGGAAGCCTGAGGCTTTTTTTTATAGCTTTTCTCCTCAGAGGCTCAGCGTGTAGGAACTGAAGTGTGACTCTGAATGCGAATGGCTCTTTTAAGTTCAGCTGACTGACAAGGTCTAGGTGAATATTTCACTGTGAAAATCTGAGGGAAGAAAGAACCCCATACTACAGTCTTGACCTTTTCTAATTGATCAGTGTAGGTGCAACATCATTTTCTTGCGCCGTAGGCCTGGATTCATTTAAAAAAAAAAAAAAAAACACTTAACTGTAATGGTTATTTGAAAGTAATTTATGACATCAATTGGATCCAGTACATATAAGACGTGTATGGTTCCTATTTGCTCACAACACCCTGTTCATTTGAATTTAAATCTAAAACCATTTGAACAGAAAATTGATCATGAAATAATGAATGAATTGCCTACTAAATGTAATAGTTCAATTTCTAATCAAGGTTTTCTAATCAAGAGAAGTTTTTAGTATTTTTTTAATGTTTTTTTTTTTTTTTTATAAACTAAGGACAAGCTTTGAAAATGACCATCCATTGTCTCTTTGTCCCTTAGAGCTTGCCCAACTTTGGGCCTTATCTCATGGAGAAGACCCAGGCCGTGGCTGAGTACAAAAAGAAACTGAAAGATGCCAACGACAACCTGGTCACTGACACCAATGCAGCCAGGGTCTTCATCCCCAAGAAACCAGTCCCAGCCGTCAAGGTCAGCTGTTTTTGTTTTTAAACAAACCTTAAAATGGCCAAAAGATTGTTGGTCTCAAAAGGCAATGTTTGCTCCTTGAAGAGAATAGCCATGTTATAACGCCAAAAAGCAAACGCTGGTGCTAAAACCCTACCTTTGGTGTTTCTTCCTGATGCTGATATTTGAATCTATATTGCTGTTTGAATCTCTTGTTGCAGAGACTGATTGACATTGTAGCTTGATGTTTAACTTTTTTGGGATGGTTTTGTCATGTGCAGGATGTGATTGCGAGAGCACTGAAGCACATCGGGGCCTATCAGGAGCTGAACAACAAGGAACAGGTCCAGGCCCTCATAGACGAGGAAATGTGCATCAACTGTGGCAAATGCTACATGACCTGCAACGACTCTGGATACCAGGTAGATGATGATGAGGAATGGCAGGGAGCTGATATAACATAAACCGTCATTGAACCGTCATGTGTGAGTGATGAGGAAAAACAGTGCCGCTGTCTGATTACAGCGATTCTCACATAAAACGCGTCCTTTTATTAGCGTCTTGGTTCAAATAAGCTTTTTCTCACCAAATTTCTATTAATTGTCGTTGTGCGGTTTGGCTGTTTTGCCTGTGAATCACACAGTCTAAATGTTTAGGGGGAAATGTTTAAATTGGAGTCTGGGGTGTGATGGCAGTAAGGTTTGTGCTGAGTGAATGAAAGCAGCTGTTCACCTTTCAGCGCGTCACGCTGTTGTGCAAGCCGCTGTCATTGTTGTAAGGGTGTTTTTTTTTTTTTCTTTTTCTTTTTTTGGCCTTCCTCTTCTACCTCTTGAAAAGCTTTCCCTGGAGTGGGGAAATCCTCCTATGGAGAGTCGATAATTGCTCTAATGTAATAGCTTTTTTCTTTTTTTTTTGCTTCCTCTTCTTTGCAGGCTATTAAGTTTGACCCTGAGACCCATCTTCCTGTAATCACGGACAGCTGCACCGGCTGCACACTCTGTCTAAGCGTGTGCCCCATCATCGACTGCATCAAAATGGTTACCAGGACAACACCATACATACCCAAGAGGGGCCTGCCTCAGGTTGTTAATCCTGTTTGCTAAGGCAGACAGTGGCACTACCTGACCGAAAGAGAGAGAGAGAGAGAGGGAGAGAGAGAGAGAGAGAGAGAGAGAGAGAGAGAAAGAGAGAGAGAGATGGGGGTGTGGGGGTTGAGGGGGGTTCAGAGACAAGGACTGAGGTATAGTTCACAGCATCGATTCCACTCATAATTGCAGTGTGAAAAATTACCTTTATTATGAAAACGAATAATTAGTCTGGAGAAATAATTGCCTTACATTCCCAAGCCAATTATCCAGAAATAATTGCGCTGGCGCAAAGAGTTGCATTATTTCTAAACAATGGCCTGCAATTGTTTATTCCTGTGCCTCTCCCCAAGATGTGATAATCAGAGGTGAGGGGGAGGTTCCACTGAGAGAGGTGTGTTTGTACTGTAGACCTGTGTGTCACAGACGAACGTCTGTAAACTGATAACAGACCAGAGCTGACCACATGTTAGTCTCAATACCCATGTATGATGTTTATTTAGTGAGAACAAATCACACAAAATATCTTTGCACAATAAGGGAAATCATGTCAGCCAAAATGAACAGTTATTACTCTGAATGGATCTTCTGGTTCGAGGAAAAATTATGTTTGTGATTAGTCATATGATTTATTTATGGTCAAATGAGATTTGTTTTTGCAATGATAGGACAATATTTCACTGTAGCAGTGATACCAGCAGCTAATTTAGAGTTTTTACTAATTGTCATTGCATGTTTTAGTAACATCAGTCTGCTTTATCTCTGTCTAATTCTTAAATTTGCATTTAAAAATGCAACGCTCGCTTTATCTTTTAAAGTAGACGTTAGTTATGCTTAACAAACCTTTCCAGTGATATTCATGAGTGTCAGTTTAATGCATCTTTTAATTCGTTTTAGAAAAGCAAAGCATTCTTTGTGGATTTAAATAAAACATTGAAAAAGCATTCCTGTTTTCCTGTTGTGTTCATTCAAACTCTGTAATTGGTGAATTTAAAACCAAATGTCCCATTCAGTCCACTAGACAAGTTTAAAGTTAATTAAAAAGATATAACTGATATCCCCTGGAAAAAAAAAAGGAGAGAAAAAGAGAGCGAGAGACTCGGTGTGCGAGCTCTCTTTAAAAAGCACAGAAATGTTTCTTTTGACAAGGGACAGACACTTGTCTAAGCTATTTTATCATCAACATTGCCACTCAGTGAACAGGGATTAAAACTAAAGCTTGGCTTTTTTGAATTGTTAGTTCGTACTGGCGGTACATCCATTTGAACATGACTTAAATTGCTGTGTGAAATGTGTGCCTCTGAAAAGGAAACATCCTACTCAAAGGACAAACTGTCAATTCACGTTTATCCCATTATCCCATGAACCCTGGGGTCCTACTGGCTTCCACAGACATTTTAAATATGCATAGTAAACATAATTATTGCTTCTTTTTTTTTTTTAATGTTTACAAGTCCTCATGACCGTCCTGGTGGTCCAACCAGGGTGAAGCTTTGAAATATCACATACTTTAGAACCTACATAACCAATACATCATAATGTCTTTTATAAATGATGGTTTATCAAAACCTCCATTACATCCAATCTGATGGCGAGATTTCGGTAAGTAAAAGCTTACACCAGAGAGAATGAGCCTATTTCTCTCTAGCAGAGGAAAAGAAAAGAAAAGAGAAGATGACAGAGATTGGGCTTGATGGTTATTGCACCTGAGTACTTGAGACACTGAGAACTAAGCTTCTCTCCTGGGCAAAAATCCACTGCTATCTGTAACCGTTCCAAAGCTGTCATACATCTATCACTGTGCATCATCCAGACAACTTCCTCTCTCTGATTGCAATTAGGAAATTATGACTCCTGGAATGTGGCCAGGCATGCCAGGTTAAATTATTCATAAATGTTAATAGAGAGAACCCTCCCCCTTTTCTCCTCTTTCACTCTCGCATCACCGAGGAATAATATTGACCTTTCCACTGGAGCGTCTATATGTGACACGAGGAATCCGGTGTTTCATCATATTAGTTCACCATTTCACCTTTCTCCGCATGCCTACAATACTTAACGGCCCACCTCGCTATCCTCCGGCATTTCTGACTTTTTTTTTTTTTTTTCCTCTGGATTTTTCAACTAACGTTAATAAACTGTTGTCTATCACAGATCAAAAGTGATATGTATTTCATGTTTCTGCAAAAATTTGTTGGGACCACACGCCGGGTACCAAAATGTGCGTCCAGGTGAATATTTCCGGAGTGTTCTGCAATACTGGATAAAGCTTTGACTGCAACAACAGCTACACAAGCTAAATTATTAAAGTACATTTTTTGAATTTTTTTTTTCCTTCTGAAAGAAGACGCAAAACTGATTTGTGTAATTATTAAAATCTTGTTTATTAAAAATATATATATTTGGAAAATTATATAAAGAGAATCTTAAATCTATCTCTTTCTCTCTCTCACTGTGTGTGCGTGTGTGTGTGTTTCGCTTTCACGTACTAAAACACTGGCTTCACAAAAATGTTGATAACTATCATATGAATGTCACTATTAGAGAAGGATTTCACCTTTCCAAACAATTTGATAGTGCTGTCATGTTGAAATTTGGGCTTTCAAGAATCAAATGGAGGGATGATGTCTCAGCGATGAGCCTTAGATTCCAGGTTCCACTCAGAGATGCCAAAAGCATCCTGCTGGGAGGCCTTTGGCTTTACCCAGAACACAGTGACTTAGCACAGAGAGGGGGGAGCAGGAGGGGGGGGAGAGAAAGAGAAAGAGAGAGAGAGAGAGAGAGAGAGAGAGAGAGAGAGAGAGCGAGAGCATGCACGAGAGAGGGAGAGGGAGAGGGAGAGGGAGAGGGAGAGGGAGAGGGAGAGGGAGAGGGAGAGGGAGAGAGAGCAAGAGCATGCACGAGAGAGAGAGGGAGAAGGAGAGAGAGAGAGAGAGACCGAGAGCATTCACGAGAGAGAGAGAGGGAGAGGGAGAGGGAGAGAGAGAGAGAGAGAGAGAGAGAGAGAGAGAGAGAGCACAAGAATGAGGTTAACAGTCCCAATACTGCTATATCAGGCAAATGCCAAAAAGTAAAAACTAATGAGAAGTGGCTATAAGCGGGCCTGGGAGAGCAGAGGTAAAAGACAGAGAAAGCTGTTGAGATGAGAGAGAATGTTCTGGAAACCAGGGTGGTGAAAAAGGCTGAGACGTGCTGAGATATGTAGTGGAATAGTGCTGGTGACAGGGTGTCCACTCTGTCCACGAGCTGTTGGACCTGGCGATCCAGACAGCTAAGAACAGCTGAGGACAGGGATGCTGGACTGACACAAGTGAAAGTTAATGCCTGTATTACTGGTGGATGCCTCTCTGCACTCGTCCACAAAGCCCGTGGTGATGTAAAGCTCTTTATCATCCCCATCAGAAGATCCAGGAAGCCAGCAGGGCTCAGAAAGAAAAAATGTGAGAGACCACGCTTATTTGGCTCTGCCCTTAATTCACGTCAGTTCAGTTACAACAGCTTAGAAAGAGCCGACACAAGACCTTTCTCTAAATATAAATAACACTTTAACATACACACATTTTACAATCCAAAATGATATCACGTTTCTGACAGGGGTCAGCACAGACCTTGACCACACAGTCACGGCAACACACACCAGTTGATAAATAATATCTGAGCAGCCAAAGCTGTATATCAAAGGAGGGGGGAAAAACATGAGAACTAATAACGAAGACTTCACTATCTGTCAGAAGAGTGAAAACAGCTTTTACAGCTCTATGCAGTATATAGGCAAACATAAAAACAGAACTGTAATGTCTGTCATTGGCTTAAATCATATACAGGGGAAAACAGTGCGTAAAACTATACGGAACTGAGATACTGAGAGAGAGAGAGAGAGAGAGAGAGAGAGAGATACTGAGAGAGAGAGAGAGAGAGAGAGGGAGAGAGAGAGAGAGAGAGAGAGAGAGAGAGAGAGAGAGAGAGAGAGAGAGAGAGGGAGAGAGAGAGAGAGAGAGAGAGAGAGAGAGAGAGAGAGAGAGAGAGAGAGAGGAGAGAGAGAGAGAGAGAGAGAGAGAGAGACACTGAGAGAGAGAGAGAGAGAGAGAGAGAGAGAGAGAGAGAATGAGACCGTAACTAAAACGTATTGACATAATGAATCTTTGTCAGTAAAATGAAGTTCAGCGTGTTATTTCATTCATAATGGTCAGTGCAGCATGCAGGAGAATCGACCCCACTACATTCACATGGTTATGGCACTGAGTGTTGCTCAAGAGAGTCTGATAAATACAAACGGGTGTGGGATGGATGGACCCTGGATGGACTTTGAATAGAGTGGTAAAGAAAAAAATGAATGTTTAAACAAAGGCAGAAGCTAGAGGGTACGTAATACATAATACCATGTGTTAATCTTTCCTCTGGCTAACAATGACAAACTGCAAATAGTGAAAATCTGTAAATTGAGGTTGAGATTTTATCTTCCTGATTAAAACAAATAACAGTGAGATTTGACTGCTATGAGTTATTCTGCATCTGGTCCAGTGGTATGCATCTCTGTCACTGT
Source organism: Chanos chanos (assembly GCF_902362185.1). Taxonomy (NCBI): domain Eukaryota; kingdom Metazoa; phylum Chordata; class Actinopteri; order Gonorynchiformes; family Chanidae; genus Chanos; species Chanos chanos. The sequence continues at coordinate 17,710,427 of NC_044499.1, read as the reverse complement.
CAATGGACTGGGCCAGAACTTACAATGAAACCACCAAATGAAGCAGTGAAAGATGATTCCATCTTCAGGCAGGAGGTTATTTTGACTTCCAGTGCTCTGACACAGAGAGAGACACTGCGTGACAGAGACAGAGAGACAGAGAACTATTTCACCACTCTGAGTAAACACCATTTGTTCAGCTACTGAAGAAATATGCTTCCATGAGTAAAGTCGAATTCAGGGTGATTGCAACCTGATGAATGCTTGCACAAACACAGCGTTAAGAGGAACCTTGCATTACACTGTATATGAGAGTCATTGGGGGAGGAGCTATTAGAGGGGTGTCTCGAGAAAATGAACGACTAGATAAATAATTAAAAGAACAAATAAGTATGTACTGGTAATCTTTATTCCCTTCTTACAGCTTCAGGGCTAAGTGCATAGAAATGGTTGATGGGGACAAAGCACATTTTAGTTTTCATCCCTTTTTTTAAATGGCAGACAGAATTGATAGTCACCTCTTCTTTCAACCACATCTGATTCACAAAGGTGTTCAATTCAATAGCTATATATGTATATATATATGTGTATGTATGTATGTATGTATGTATGTATGTATGTATATATATATGTGTGTGTGTGTGTGTGTGTGTGTGTGTGTGTGTGTGTGTGTGTGTGTGTGTGTGTATATATAAAATATCTAAAGTGTGGTTAGCTAAGCACATCTGAGTTTCCAGGAAATCTCTTTCTAAAGACCAAACCAAGGTAGGCAGGATGACCTCAGTGCATCATGGGTACAGTGCTGTAGGGAACAAAACCAACAGAGAGACTTCACCTTAAAGATCACATTAAACCATCAGCATGAAGAAATGAGTACTGAATAAAGGTCTCCTGGACACAATCGGCCTTAATCTCATCTCTCAGTCATGAACAGAACTTCTTTCTCTTAAACTCACACAACCATGAGGGAGAATACAGAGAACCTTACCTAAATAACCCTGAGAGCACTGGAGGATGGTCTGTTCAACATGAAAGGCAGCTGTCTGCTCAGTACATCTATATTTTATCCAGTGTAGACGCAGAGATTTGGCTTGTGTCCACCTAATGAAAAAATGAATCTGTACTTATGTTATTTTCTCTTGCCAAGGAGCCTGAAATTTGAATTTTAAAACAAAAAGTATATATATATATATATATATACATATAAAATAAACACAGTAAACATTCTTTCAACAATGCCAATGATGTGGTGCTAGTGTTAATATTGCATTGCTTCATTTGTTCAAACCATAGAGGTCCTCTAATAATTCTATGGTTCTAACCATGGGTCCTGGTTCCAAGCCTACACAACTGTATCTACAAAATGAAAGGTGATGTCAACTATCTTAAGTTCAACGAAAGGAGCTTCACAGCGTTAAGACAGATGAGAATTCGGAGGCCTCACTCTCTCGTGGGGAGAAAACATTATTAATAGTTAAAAGAAACTGAAAAAAATCTTATAAGGATACAATAAACATTATATCTGTACATTTTATGTTCCGCTCTTTGGAAGCATTGGGTTGTTTTGTACACAGGGTCAGCGGCCTTCAAAACCCTGTTTGCAAGCACTTAGTAACAGAAATAACAACAAATCAAAACACAAATGGAGCAAAACTCCATGTTACCATGGTAGCATAGCTACCAAACAAGTTGGCTAAATTAAAAGTGCAAGTAAGTAACCTTAGCTACCAGATTAGCTACATCCTTTGAACTTGAAGCACATGTAAGTTACTACATGAAACCTAGCTAACCTGGAAGATTAGACAATCTACTACAATCAAAAGCAAAATCAGTGTTTTATCATTTCAACTGATAATTCAATTGTGATTCAATTTCAGTATTCAACTGCATTTACAGCAAACAAATCGGCTAGATTTTCCAAATGCTGATACATTTGTAGAGGTCTAATTTATGTTGTGAGCCCTCAGTGGTTACATCTGTATTCGCAACAATAGGGTTTAAGATGCAAGAAAATGAAACCAGCTTACTTGAATATTTTACTGTCCAAGGGAGTATATGCGTTTTTGTTTGTTTCTTTTTGTCTGATTCTACTAGCAAAAAAAAAAGGAAAAAAAAAGAAACAAGTGTCTTTGTCGTACCACTCACACATAAAGGCAATCTACCAGTACAGAACACCTTCAGGGTCAGGTTCAGGTGTTTGTGAGAACATCAGTTCCTTCTCCTTTGTTGTTAATTGGAACTTCATAAACAGCCATCTAAGTCTTCTCATGTTTGAAATGCTAGAAGATTGTTCCAGATAAGATAACTTTGTTTAAAGTTCAAAGTGACAATTCTGAAGTAAAGTTTTTATTTTTAGTCAGAATCTTGTGTAACTACTACCTCTTTCTACCAGTAGAGGGTACTGTACAATTGACTGTTGTTATGATTGGGGGGGGGGGGGGGGGCTCTTTTCAACAATGTAATAACAGGAAAAAGACATTTATCTTTAATAATTGAATACCTCAGATCTTCTCGTTTCTGCATTCTCAAGTGGCAAAAGAGGTAGAATTTTTTGAACCTGTTCACAGAACATTGCCTCTTGTGGCTATGCTGAATGAAAGCCTGGTATGGAGCACACAGTACCACTGCAGGCTTCTCTTAGGACAGGGCTCATAACTCTGTCCCATGGGTCCAAACCCCCAACCCTTTTCCCGTCATCATAATCAGAGGATGACAGTATTATCTGGAAAACAGGTGCATGGACTCTGCAGACAGTCAGAAACCAGCGTTCAGCAAATATGAAAACCAAAAGCACTTTTTTTTTTCTTTACCTGACCACTGACTAACTGTATTTTACCATATCCTCAAACCCTATATCACTTAGGTCAGCAATACTCAATATGACAAAAATCATTACAGCTATTAACATACTGAATCAGAAGTATGTAGATCTAAGACCCATGACCCCCGATAATTGGCAGCAGCGGGGGCTTGCGAACCACGCTTTTCATTTCACTCTGTTATAAGTATTATAAGCCCGGATAAAAAAAGAAAAACAACAGAAGAGAAATGGTGCAGCTAATCATTTTCTGTCTGTCATAAGTATGACAGTGTAGCCGTGGAGAGCTGGAGAAAAATTATTTTAACAAATAGTTTTACAAATTCTTAGAATTTTGGCAAGAAGCTTTAATTCTCCAATATAAAATCGGGGAGCATATTTCATTCCATCTGAAATGGCCTCAGATAAATTTCATATAAATGTGTATAAATAAATAAAGATAAATTCCAAACTCACGCAGGTGAGAATCTAATCCATGTCATATTTATCTTATTTGTCATGTCAGTTCTCTGGCTCAGTGGATATACAGAAATACAACTTTCCAAATATCAGACATAACAGATGACGAGCATTGATTCAATTATTTTAGAGTTCTTTTTTTGATGAATACGGTTAATGTGGTCGTTGGCAATCGGTAGTGTAAAGCTGATGTCATTTATTTCACGGTTAGAGAGAACAGCTGAAACCGACTTTCATATAAATCCATCAACATAATTTCAGTAAAAGAGGAGAGAAATCTCTCAAAGGCAAACCTGATGTCTTTTTGACAGACAGTACTGGCAACATACCACGAGAAAGACAGTCCATCTAATCAGAAAACCATATTAGTTTGACACAATTATAGACTAACAACAGTCTTGGTTTCTTCCATGATTACATTACTGGCCATTCTTGAATGACCATACTCAGAGAGTTGAGTAGAGAGCATAATTTGGGGAGAGAGATGATGAGAAATAATCCAAGCCCTACTCCATCTTGGTTACATTATGAACCAATCATTCGTAAAGACTTTGGTGGAGGAGACATATGGCTGTTTCACGCTTCAATAATTATTGGGATACATATTTAATAAGGATAAAAAAAAAAAACAGCCTGTCTACAGTGGTTCAAATTCCATGACCAAGAAAGAACAAGCGTGACATTTTCTTCAAAATTAGCAATACAATTAGTATTTCAATTAGCATAGCCATTCTATCAAACCCTTGCGCGGTGAACTCAGTGGTGTTGGAATAATGGTGACACGGTGGTGAGGAGAGCTCTGAACAAAAAAATTACCTGCTGTGTTTTTTTTTTTTTTTTGTTTTGTTTTTTTAAACAGCCCTGCACTCACTGGTATGTTCTTCAAAGCATGCCAAAGAAAACAAAAGCGTTAGCACAGAGCATTACCCAACCCTGAGTGGAATGACTTGGAACACAATCATAATATAACACTGGTCCAAGTCAATGTTTCCAATGCGGTGGCTCCTTTCCAGTCATAAAGAGGATATAAAGTCTTATTTGTTCTCCTAATTGAATTAGGCTGTTGGAGGTAGGTTGTCTGTGGAACAGTGTCCAGTAGTAATCTCATTTTGCCAGCCATTAAATGGGAGCTTTTGGGCTGGCCTCCTCCAAATGCCAGCGTTGGACCCAGGATGACTCAAGGGTGCGCCACTCTGCCAGGGCTTGGCAGACCTAACCGAGTGTCGGGGACGGTCCCCGACAAAGCTGGGCAGCGTGTTTACGCTGGCGCTGTAGTCAGAGCACAAGAGAATCCTGCACTCACGAGCTGTATTTCTTTTCTACCGGTTAAGCGCCACTCTTCAGGTATCTCCTAAGGAGGAGCCGGGAGTCCAGCTTTCGCCCGACGGCTCCTGTAAAGGCACTAAAGCGGTTGGAACTGCCAGTGAAGCACAGCTTCCTCTAAACTGCAGTCTGGTCCTTTACACTTGGGCTCTCTCTCTCTCCCTCTCTCCTTTCTGAGGCCAGCCTAAAGCAGATGTTCAATGAGGGTTCCCCAGATAAATGTACTGATAAATGGTAATGGGGTGATTACTTTAAAGGGGGATAAAATGGTCTCTAAGCTACAGACTATCAGCAGCATTGGCTGAGGCCTCAGCTTGAGCCTGTTCTCCGAGCTTTTCCTCTTTGAGCCAGGCTTTCAGCAGATCTATTGGATTTGCAAAGTTCTTAGGGAAAAAAAAAAAAAAAGAGAGAGGAAAAAAAAGACGAAGAAATGAGGTCCGACGGCAAACTTGACCACAATCAATGCCATACTCACACTGGCCATTACACAGACTTTACAGACAAAGTCCAGCTCTGTCCAAAGTAATGTTATTATAAATTTGTGTACCACTGAATATGCAAAGAATGTGAATTTGTCAAAAAAAAAAAAAAGAACTTTTCTGTTCATAAGCTTTTAGGGTGATTAGCCATGTCATTATTCAAAAGTCCTTATAATATTCTGAGTCTCGTGCACACGTATTCTAAATTGCGAGCAAGAGAACACCATTTTACCTAAGCACCTCTTCCTCAAATTCAGAGGTACAAATTGATATTCAATTTTCATCTAGAGAAACACAAAGGTACAATTTTTTTTTCTTTCATTTCTGCTGTAATAAGCAAAGCTAAAATCAACTCCAACCCTCCTTTGCCCTTTCCTCTTTAATATTTTTCTGCTAACGTTTTTGGATTATTGTGAGGACGCTCATAAGCCTTAAACCGTTCTTGATTGAGAAGTGTGTTACTGTCTGCAAGTAGATCATTAAGGGAGAAGCAGTAATTGTCTCTCAATTGATCGTTAAAGATGGTGCAGGGAGGAGAGGCACAGTCTGCCTGTTGTGCAGTGCCAGACACCCACACTAACAATAGTGGGAAGTCATTCCTTTTATTATCCCTCTCTGTGAATTAGTGTTATTGGGCTGTTGCTTTGTGGTGCAGAGTATATTGTACAGGCTAACATTTCTGCAGTACACTCTTTTATACAGGGGGATTTCCTTTGTTTGATATTGTAATAAATGGGCGTTTACAGCTTCACATGAGTTGATGCATAATACCTACATCAGGCAAATACTGTGTCATGTAAGTTTATGCTTTTGCACTGATTATACAAGAGGGTTAAGACAGCGTAGCTTTCATTTTAGCTCAAATGCAGTGGGGGAGTCATTTGTGATCTGGATATAAGTTGAAAAAAAAAAAATTAAAGCATTTCTACCGGTACCCCCCATACAAAACTGATACACATTTTAGGAGAGGGATCTGAGTGAAAATCTGAGACATCGTAAACGCGCACAGCAAACAGAGCTCTCCTGAAACTCGTGGCAAGATAAATTAGTCGCTTAACTCAGCAGGCAACTGCATCAAATACATGATAAAGCAGGAAAAAAAAATCTGTGACGTTTACAGGAGACAGCTTTCACTCTACATTTGACAGCTTTATGCTTAATCTCTCTCACCACCTCATTAAAAAAAAAAAACAAAAAAAAAATATCCTGAGGACAAAACCAAATGAAATCAGTTTTTTTTTTCTTTCACAAAACCAAACTAAATATAAATCATTAAAGCTAAATACAAGCAGGCGGTGATGCACATTTGCATACAGATAAATGTGAATTTAATTAGATAACCTCCTCACCCATAGGTTGATCAAACTGGTTGTGATTGTAACCTTTGAATAAATGTGTTAAGCTATTCTTCTGCGCCACATAGTGTGTTTAATGAAAATGTAACTGTAGGGAAGAGACTGTCAGACTAATCCTAAAACTCAGTCATTTTCCTTATATGGTGGCATTACTGCTCTCTACTCTCACTAATAGCGCTGCACCCTTTCATTTCACTGATGGTGCTACGGTATTGTGTAGTAGACCATTGACCTGGGATACACATTAAATTCCCAGTCATCCACCCCCAACCTCTCAATGGCATTACATCACCAACAAACCAGTGAAATGTCCCACCGTATCAAAACAGAGCCGGGAACAGACAAAACATGTCCCTGACGTAAGGAAACTCAACAGTGTAGCCTCAGGTTTTGATCATTATTACTTTGAATGGAACAATGTCAGGAGGAATCCGTCATTCAAAACATCGATATCATAAATGAAAGTATTTGACACAGTGAATCATAAAATCTGTGAAAAGCGAGGTCCGGAGCCCTCGCTTGTTTGACACTTGGGCTGTAATTGTGTATGACTAATGAAATCTGCGGAATATCACACAGACGATAAATAATTTAAATGCACTTGGACGTCTAATTCCAGTTGCAATTTCCCAAAGTAAAGGTGCTGGAGTGATAAGCATTGTCTGTCTTTAATTTTTAATTCTCTTCGGGGGGAGTCATCTTGGTATTGTGAACTAATAAGGAGAATATTTCAGAAGAGACCATCTTAAAAATGCAGTGGTAAAAATTTCAGAGGGTCCCTGAAGGATAGTGTCACTAATCTTGGACTGAGGAGAGCTCTGGTCACACATGTAAAGGATGAATGTGAAGAACCTTCTGGAAGTGGAATAAACGCAGTGTGTGGCATCTCACTGTCACATCATCATAGATGAAGACATCCTCCTGTAGTCATGAATAGCATTAGTGTATGAATGAGGACTTTCACAAATTCTTATCAAAACAGGGGAGCCTACACCTTTAAACACCTTTAAACAGAGCCTCCTTTGTCACTAAGAGTAACAAACATGAACAATACCTCAGTGACCGTAATCAAAAATAAATGTATGTACTGCTACATGGAATTAGCTGCTACTGACTTCCTCAAGAGCGTTCAGTGTTATAACTTTTCACAGCTTTAGATGGAAAAAATTTATTTCATACCAAATAAGGACTTTTTTTTTAATTGAGGCAAACATACTGTTTACTGTTAGATGTTGTTCTCTTGTTGGTGATAAATCATTTGATCCAAACTTAAATCAGTCCTTGCAAAGGTAATGTCTACTTTTTTTGCATAATACTTTTTTTGTCAACCCTTCTCTTATCTGTGATGTTTGAAAAATACCTTTTTGTCAGACAGAGGTAGTTTTGAACTAAGAATATAACAGAACAGAGTGATTAGAGCAGTAATAGACCTTCTGAGTAGAATGACCTTTCTAAAAGAGAAGAAAAAGACAGGGTGGGAAATATGTACTAAAAATGTTATCACAAAAAAAAAAAAAAAAGCTGATTTACAATACTGTCAACATCAGTGTCAGTTAACCTCATCTACCAAAAGCCAGTCTGAGTTTTTTTCCCACCCTGCACAAAAAGGTATCAGAGCAGAAGAGCTGAGTGAGATGCAGAGAACAGGAGAGAGAGAGAGTTGAGAGACAGCTGAGAGAGGTGAATACAGAGCTAGAGGAGTTTATTAAGCATGCTACAGAGGCAAACCAGAACACACAGGGACCATCAAACATGAACTCGGTAAAAAAATGAACTTTTAATCGTGCCACTTCCAAACTATACTCAATTTTACATATCTAGAGATGTAAAAACTCAACTTATGTAGAAAATATACAGACCTTCCCCTCTGGTTCCTAAACTTGGACGGCAGAATCGATTTCTAACCTACATTACACGGAGGCTTTCAGAGTACAGTCCCTCTGAACAACAGTGAGGACAGTAGAAATTGAGGAGAAAGTCAGCATCCTTTTCTGAGCCAAGTCTGTATAGTAAAGTCTGAAACTTTGTATGCAATAAAAATTTTCCAGAGATTGAATGAAACAGATACTTCTTTTTCCTTTTTTTTTTTACAATGCAGAGTAAAGTAAGGCTAAAGGCACATTTACTTTGGTCCCAACAGTTCATCTTAACGTGAGGGCAAAACTTCACAATGACATCACTGTGACATCACAAAGCCCACCACCGTCACTTTGATACATGCAAAAGTAGCTTGTCTCACTTGACAACTGCCAAGACCCATTAGTGCATGCTCAAAAAAATCCAGCTGTACCTTCTAGCTAATAGTTGGCCAAAAATGCACAGAAGCAAGGTTGAAAAATATCTAAACGTTACAGGTATATTATACATTATACTCCCCGCAGCCAATGTGGTTTAAGTGTGGAGACGTTTCGGAACGTTGATGTTCCAAGGGCCACAGTCAAACGACTTGCTATAGCCCTTTCAGCATGATCGGAACTACTGGTGATGTTGCCATGACAACATCTGACTATGGCGGAAAAATGATGTCACTGTACACTGAGACAGTAAAAGCAACCCTGCTGTCATTTCTGCATTGACCAGCTTGACTTCACCACTAAGACGCCAGTGTAGACAGAGGTGATTATTAAACGGCTTTACCATTTGATCGAGAAGAAGAAGAAGAAAAAAAAATACGAACAACGTTTCAAAGGCTCAGAATGGTTGCTCTATCTACGTGACTACGTGAGCACAAACTGGAGGTGGGGGGGGGGGGGGGGGGGGGCAAGGGTTAGAGACATTCCTTACACCATCAAACCTAATGTGCCTATACTTCTACAACCTGTATAATTATGAATGAGCAAAATGATGACACTATTTTGCTGTGTAAGGCACATTTTGTCAATCCATACTAAAAAGAGGGATCTACTTCAGTAATGTGAGACAGAGGGGAAACGGCTTGCCTAACACACACACATATAATGGGAGGAGGTTCGGGAGCAGTTCTTCAAAAAATTAGTGAGCCCAACACGTTCTCACCTATGTCACTTGCTTTCGATATGGATTTAAGGAATGACTGTACAAAAGAATTTCACTGTAAGCTCCCCAGGGGAGAGAGGGGAGCATGAGGAGGTGAACATCACACAAGGGCGTAAAGAGTGAGACATGTTCAGATGGTGGATTTGGAGAAGGACACCCTGAGGCGGTGGCCGTCCCCCATGTCGTAGTTGTGGAGATCGATGAGGGCCTGAATGGCCTCTTCCACTGTGGCCATCTGCAGGAGCGCCATTTTACGATCTCTGAGGAGAGAGGAGATAGAAAGATGGTTTTTACACGCTTTGTGACAAAGAAAGAAATGCTACCACCTATACTGTAATGCAGAAGGTCCAGTTTACACGGCTGGTGAGGGACTTTGAAAATATCTTACTGAAAAAACTTGAAGGCTTTCACAGTGCCGCCGGAGTTTGAGAACAGGAGACGCAGGTCCTCTTCAGTCACGTCGGTGCTGAGAACAAAATGGACAGAAGTCAAAATTTCTACAGGCAGCAAGACTTAGAGGGCAAAATGGCATCTCAAATAGATAAATAAATAAATAAAAAAGGTACACAAATCACACTCCTTCGTCTTTATCTGACTCTGCCTGACTGCCTATGGACTCCATTAGAAGTGAAAGAAAACAAAAAAAACAAAACAAGTCTTTTGGACACAGAGGAAAAGGACTGACAATTATTAAAAGGCAAGCCTTGAAAATGCTTATGTAACATTTATTTGTTTATTTAACTTGTTGAAGCAGCAGTCCATGAGTGTACTTCATTTAACAAACTAAAAGTGGTGTGGCTCAGTCTACAGTACTCTGCTCTTGCCTTGATTATAAGATTCTAACCAACTGTTTTAAAACTCTGAATCTTTCTGGCTTATTGACATTCACTGTCCAGTCGGAAAAAAACCACAATTTGTCCAGAAAGGTCAGCATTAGGCAGCGCTAATGAGCGAGAAATTTCAGATACAAAGTCATTTTGAATAATGTCGAATTGCACCTAAACACTGGACAGTCTAATGGTCGTCTGTGACCAGCTTTGTGTTTGTCGTCAAACAATACCAGCATAACCTGACAGTAAGATCTCCTCACAGCGCTGAAACTTAACATACAGAGCTCCAATTAGCATTGGCTTTCTAAAATCTCAACAGCATGGCTCAGGACCGCCATGTGACTGAAGCTTTGGTGCCACTCACGGGATGTTGGAGAGGTGAAGGGTGGCAGACGGAGGGAAGATGTTCTGGAAGTTCTTGGAGCCAGGCTTTTTAAAGCGGTGAAGGGGAGAGTTAGTGAAATCCTTGGTGAGCCCCTGGTCGTCCAGCCCTTCTCTTGGCAACTGCACTGTCTGATGTTTGGACAGGGTCACGCGGATGATCTTCCCATACATCTTCTGACCGTTCAGGTGACTCATAGCTAGGATAAGGAGAACATGATGATATCTGTCACATGACCAGTCTCCCTGTGGTTACAAGAAAGGCTCTGACAACACCATCTTTTGACTTCACCAGTGGGAACAGTTTAAAACTCGAAAATGTACCATTTCACAACCTCATCTGTGATTTGTCATGTAACATTTCATAACCTCATCTGTTATTTCAAGAGCAATAGTTTATATAGTTTTAATAATAATATAACAACAGTTTATTATAATAATAATAACATAAAGTTCATATTCATACATATTAACATCTTCAACACTGAAAACATAGAGATTTAAGCCTCCCTAACAGCCAGTGTTCAGAGAGAAGGTGCTGTAATGTGAGTTTGATTTCACTAATGTCCGTACGTGAGAGACTCATACCTAGTTGAGCCTGATTCCCATCAGCCATCTGGATGAGAGCACTGTCCTTCTTATTGTAGAGTATCTTCACGCGCTGAGCATCACCGTAGACACCTTAATTTAAGCGAAAGGCAGATGGAGGGAGGGAAGGAAGGAAAGGAGGAAGGGAGGAGTGAACCATGAAGGACAAGTTAGTGCTTTAGAGGCTGGAGTTTTGACATGAAAGGTGAAAGAAGATGGTACATACTTCCAAATGATCTACACCAATCATAAGATTGTCCAAACAGTCTTTATACGAACAGCAAGAGAACATACTCTGAAACGCCCTCAACACACAAGCTCAGTGAAATGGCAAAGTTAAACTCAAAAAGCCTACATGCAAAATAATCAATCATGCATTAATGTAAGCTGTCCATGAGTAGAGACAGAGAGAGTGAGATAGAGATAGAGGCTTTAAAACAAAAGATATAAAAGAGAAAAGAAAAAAACAAAAAAAAACAAAAAACAAAGATAAAGTATCAAATCTGAAGTATATAAACTGAAGAACTCAGATATTACGAAACTAAAAATGAAGACATTCTTCTCAGCTAGAGTCAAAACACTAGCTAAACCTAAAATGAGAAACAAACGAAAGAAAGGAAAAAAAAAAGAACTTAATTGCATAAATAAAATCAATAAACAAAAACATAGAAATAAAAGAAGAGAGGTAGAGTGCTAACGATAACATACCGAAGAGGGTAAACAGACTTTGGGGCGTAACCATCTTTAGAAGGAGAGAAGAGCAAGCAGCGTAAGACAGGAAGAGAGAAGAGTCGAGGTAGAGCGGAGATGAACAGATCATCCATAACGGAGGGTGGTTTCCCGTAGAATGGTGAAGTGGTCATGGAGCATGGGTCAAGGCAGTTAATTGGGGCAAGTTGGTCCAAGGAGGAACATTTTTTTTTTTGTTCAGGCACAAAGCATGAACGGGCGGAGTGTGGGGTAGGGAAAGAGGACGTAGCAGAGGGGGGAAGGGGAGGGCATCAGAGGGGGTCACACAGGTACACGAGGGAGAAAGGGGGAAGGAGGGATGGTAGTAGAGGAGAGAGGGACAAGTGAACAAGGGGGGAGAGGGAATGGGTGGGAAGCAATGTGAAGTATTTCAAAAAAAAAAAAAAAAGAAAAAAAAAAGGGAGTAAGGGACAAAAATAATATACAGGTCAGTACACAGGAAATGCAGGAATTTGGTCAGATAATGGCTGGGCTCTCTTTATTTTGTTTTTATCTTCTTCTTTTTTTTTTTTTTTCTCCCACCCTGAACTTGCCAAATGTAGTCCCCTGAGACCAAACATGGGTAGAGTACATTTAAAAAAAAAAAAAGTCTATCTGCAGCACAGCAATGGGGAAGGCAGACAGGACATGCACAACACATTTAGGGTTTAGTAGCTTAAGCTTGGCAGAGTATGAAATGCAGGCAGACGTGTAATAAAGGTGCACTAGCTTTATTTGGGAGGGGCTGGGGTGGGGCGAGGGGGCACCATGCAGGGTGTCGATATGAAAACCACCTTGTAGAGTTATGGCATCAGTAGAGCACATGTTTAAAACTCCACAGACCCACAAGTGTGTTTGGGGTAAAAGAAACCATGATGACAAATTACTTTGACACTCCATAGATAGAGAAATAATAGAGAGATCATGTGAGAGAAATGAGCAGTGGGGGGTGGAGCTACCACATTTCATACCAACTCTGAATAGCTTAGAGAGAGGCAGTGGATCATCAGGAGAAGGAGAGAGAGATAAACAGCTTAGAGAGAAAAGAGAGAGTTAACAGATATTACTTCAAGAGACAGTGAGTGAGAGTGAGTGTGAGAGAGAGAGAGAGAGAGAGGGAGAGAGAGAGAGAGAGAGAGAGAGAGAGAGAGAGAAGGAGAGAGAGAGAATTAACAGATATTATATCAAGAGACAGCAAGACAGAACGAAAGAGTAAGAGATAAAGAGCGTGTTTAGGAGACAGTGATAATTTGCACAGAATGTAAAGGAGAAAGACTGCAGAGTGTCCTTTCATTTGGTAGAGAATCTTGTCAAGAAATGTGTTTACGTACATTTCTAACACAGAGTAGATTTAAACAGAGATATGGGCCAAATACACTAAAAAAATAGTGCTGACTAAAACTAACACTGATGGCAAAATAACAATTAAAAATTCATGGGCGAGTACAATGACAATGGAGACAGACCAGTTTATAATGATGTTTTTTGGTTTTTTTTTAAATGATGTGTGTCAAACAACCAAGTGCTCAGGATACAGTGCATGGACCTGACACTAAATAACATGTTTGGAAAAAGCCAGCCTTTTATGCAGAGATCTTGAGACCAATATTTTATGCTTTCATTGAACAGTTACAAACAGGCTGGTGTCTTGAGAGACGATGACTTGGTGAGATACAAAAACAAACAAAAAAAAACCCTGAACAGGTGAAGTATGGAGGTGACCTGTCTGAGCACAGATGGGTAGATTGAGGAGAACAGAAAGAGCGGGGGCAGGAGGGGCAGTGGTGTGGAGGAGAAAATGAGAGTAAGGGGCATACTGACCTCTTCGTTCAGGTTGCTGACCAGGAGCACGCCAGTGGTGCCTGAATGCCCGGACAAGGCCACCCTCCCCGCGGCCGCTGCTGCAGCAGCCGCTGCACTCAGTGGGCTGATGGCACCTGGACCAGAGAGAGAGAGAGAGACAGAGAGGAAAAGAGTTCAGGATAGTGAGTTGGCAAGGAGAAAGCATGGGGGGGGGGGGTGTTAGAGACTGTTGGCACTGGAAACTCAGAGACCATCTCAAGCATTCTGTCTGGATCTGAACACCATCCATGCGCCTAATCTCTGCCATACAAATAACACACAGACAAACACACACCATCCATAAAACACCCCAGATGCCGCCTCTGCCAAAACTCCAGATTCGACACGCCCAGTTAGCGAGATGTTTATCAGTGCCGTTTTTTTTAAACAGGCTGGCACTCAGACTAATATCCGGTGACAAAATTGCATCTGGTGCTACAGTTAGGGGCCTCGATAAGCACATTGCTTTTGCCTAAATGACTTCACAGGACAGACTGGAGAGCTAGTCGGCCTGAAATACAGCATTCTAATTAGTGCACATATCAATCCATGAGGTCAAGCATAATGCACAACGGTTGGCCTTATTGTCCAATCAGATTTATATTCTGACAATTACATCGTTTATTAATCCCATGGGTCAGTCAGAAGCAAATGCTGGAGCAGTTTCAAAATTTGAGCCCTGTCAATTCTAACTGCACTGGCAATTCCATTCAGTTCAAAAAGGAAGGAGGTAAGGATAGATAAGCAGGTCAGGGAAAGAAACACTGGAACCAAAGCAGAGGCACCTCTGCCCTGCGAGAGATAAAGAGAAAACGGAAAGCCTCCACCACTACAGTAGGAATCCAACTTTCCAGATTGAGTACTTATGGAAAACGTGTTATCAGAGTCTTATGGGAGAAGGCGACAGGTGAGGTGGACCAAAGCGTCTACAGCTCTGGGAGGTTTTTGAGTTTCAATTGCTTGTGAACAGGACAAGTTCCACAAAGACGTGTTTTCCATTGCGTTATAATTTCTTCTTTCAGTCATTTCTAAGGCAGGCTCTTAGAATGAGTGTAATCGCCAGACGTGGAGAGAAAAGCACAACTAGCATCTAATTCCCTCCCATCTCTTTTCTATTCATTATCCACACTCAGAAGAGTTCAAACCGAAAGGACAAACACCTGATGAGGTCACAGCTCAAAAAATGAGAGGGAGACAAGAGCTGTAGGGAGTAGCAGAGGGAGAAAAGGGAGCCAGTAAGCAGATGAGGACGAAGTGTTCAGAGCCGTCGTGTCTCCTGTCTTACCGAGCAGGGAGGTGGAGTCCTTACTGAGGGCGGCAGCCACAGCTGGGTCTACAGCCGGCTGCCCGTCGCCAGCTGGCAGCTCTGGTCGGGTGTAGTCTCGGCTTTTATCATTGTTGTACTTCACATTCAAGTTGACCAACTTAGAGAAGTCAATGCGCAGAGTGCAGCACGAATTGTAGATGTTCTGACCATCCAGAGACTTAAAGAAAGACAGGACATGAGTGTCTGAGCTTATTATAAACACAGCGGATGTAAGAGTGACAGATCATAATTAGAAAAAGGGATGTGAATAATGGTGAATCTCAGAAACACCTGAAGTTACAGCAAAATGTCATTATGCTGAGAATTCAGTATGAAAGACTGAATGCTCAATCACAGCAGTTTCTTCACACAGAGAGCCTGCATCTCGGCTCATCCTCTATCCACTCACCAGTTTAGCTTGCTGTGCATTCACTGGGTCACTGAACTGCAGCAGAGCTTGAAACTGATTGTTTTTGGTGAAAGTGATGATCTTCATGACCGTCCCAAACTTGGAAAATATCTACAAGAAAACACACGCCGCTACATTTACCTCAAGTTTTAACCACCGACACTAAAAACAGAAGCTGTTGTGTGACAAGCTAAGGCTTTTCTTTTCCCCCAGATGAATGTAAGCTGACCTGCTGAAGCACATCCAGAGTGACTGGATAGAACATGTTGTCAATGATTATTCGGAGCACTGGGCTAGGGGCGGGCGTTAACACACTCTCACTGGCCGCTGTGTCTGAATTTGGAGAGCCACCTTCCTGAACAGCAGACACCGCTTGCAGCACAGCCTGTGCACGCTGAGAACACAGAACATAATCAACGCTCTCTCCAACGCAACTGTGACCACAATCTAAACCAGCTCAGAAAAAAGATTAAAAAAAAAACAAAAGGGCTTGAGGAGGAGATGTGGAATGGCTTCTTCACCTGATTAAGCGCGCTGTCGGTCTTGAGCTCTTTGTGGTTTGAGTACTGGATAAACACTGGAACGTTACGCACTTGAGGGGTTACTGCGGTGTAGTAGTTCACCATGGTAACTGCCGCCTCTTCCGTTCCTAACTCCAAGAATGCCTGCGAGAAGACAAAGCAAATGTTTGAACACTGTGCAGGGTACTGGCCAAACAAGCAATATCATTTTACCAAACATATACTGTGGTATGCTTTAAAAGAAATATTTCTTAAATACCTGGTTTTTGCCTTTCAGCATCAAGATATTGGTGACCTTCCCAAAAGGCAAGCCCAAAGCAATAACTTCTGTCTCAGAGACTTCATTTGGAAGTTTCCGAATGTGGATGACCCTGGAGGGTGGACTATCCATGCTGTCCTCCACCCTCAGTTTTTTGCTGTCGCTTCCATTTGCTGTTAAGTTAAATTAAACACAAATTTGTCACAGAGTGGCCCACTGGCATCTCATTTTTTTAGTTAACTTTTGAAGCACTCTTTCCCCATGACTTTATTTATCAAAACATAAACAAGCAACACAATGAAGCGCATTGTGCTGCTTGTTTATGTTGTGATAAACAAATTCATCATAAATAAATAAATAAAAATAAATTCACCCTCCATAATAATAGTCTTGCAATAAGCCAGTTTTTTACAGAATGGTGATGCTGAGATTGATGTATTTTGATTTTCAGAGCAAAAGGTCCCTGGGTCCAGTTATTGGGCAGTCTACAGCTGAAGGTAAAAACATGCATCACGCTGACAAGCAAATTTCACCAAAAGTCATTTCATTACCAGTAACGGAAGAATTTGGACTGTTGTAAAGACTGCCAGACAACAACTCATCTGAGCTTCTCTGGGGGAAAAAAAACATAAAGAAGAATATTTACAAAAACAAATGAACAAAAAACAAAAGACTAAATTAGAGCTTAGTAGATGAACTTCTTATAAACCATTCCGTTCTGCATACACTAAATAAAGCTGTGTTTAAAAGTTTTTATGATTATTATTATTGCTTTAGATCATACTTAAAGTAATTTTTTTTTTCATTTCTTTCCTTTAAAAGAAAAGGGGCATTTCACAAGTAAACATTAGCTAATACAATGGAAACTTTACCTTTACTCCAACTGCAACATCACTAGCAATGCTGGAGAGAAAAAGAGGAGAGAGATGACATTACCACGTTGTCAGGTTTACCAGTAAATTCAACACATTTTGAAAATCTACTGGATTCGCGTACTTGCTTGTCACCACCTTCTATCATGAATCAAGTAGGTAGTTTGCTAAATGTGATTAGCTACAACTGTCCTCGGTAGGCTTTGCCAGTGCATGGTTTGCACAGCCAAAGCAACTAATTACGTTGTAATAAAAATACTGCGAGTAATGTTAACAGCTTCAGTATCAGATTAAGAGACCAGTCAAAACTGAGGACTTCTACTTCGCAATGAAACGTGGGACATATTTCTAACTGCGCCCTTAACCTAATTCTCCAAGTTAGCAAGCTACATGTTTTCGAGCAACGTACACACTTATTAGCCATATATAGATCGGCCAGCTAAGGAGAACCAAAAAGCTAACGGGAGCCTCATTTAACCGATTGGCTAGTCCGCTCCCTATGGAAGTCAACTAGCGCTTCAAGCCGTATGACGAAGGTTGTTTCTATGAGTGAAACGGAAAACAAACAGACGTTGTCCAGTCAAGTGTGTTGATATACTTATGCAGAGTTCTGTGCGAAAATATATGGTTAACTGGTTCGCTCTACATTCAACCCTGAACGTATGTTCAATTAGACGAAACGACATGCGTCTCAGACAAAGGAAACACGTTCAATCTGCAACAACAAAGCGCGCCTGCCATAGCACACTGTAAGGCTAACATAGGTTAGCTAGCGAGCTACATTGCTGGCTATTGATTCATGGACAGTAACACATACACAGCTTACTTTAACGATGTCAGTCAAAACGTTACCCAGTGTTACCTATAAGATATTAAAAAGCTTATATGATGACAAATCATTTAAGAGTCAGTGTATGGTCAACATTTTAAAAAGCGTATCGTTTTTTTCCATGATGCTCTACCAGGCCATCGTGCTAAATGACTTGCTTTCCCTCGTTTCCTGTCGCTCAGTAACGTTAGCATTTCATTTGTGGTTCGCTTGCTAACTAGCGCATCGGAGACTGACCGTTATATGGCCATGAGCTTAGTTCAGAGTCTAGTTAGCCTGTACATAATTTCTTCTATTAAAATTCTTTCACAAAGGGAAGCGCATACTATCATGTTTATTAAACTGAGCACACATACCCGTCCATTGCCGGGGAAGCCTTCTCCACGTTCCTTATATCGATTGCTTTAACCGCAGCTCCACCAACCTTGCGCAAGCTAGCAAAATGGTGGCAAGTAGTTTACGATTTCCGCCGAACGTAGCCGATGTTCTATTACGATAGTAATGAGGAGTGACGTCCTGCCTCAACCACGGGTCGTGGATTTTTTTTCTCGAAACCAGCAGGTTTGTATGAGGCGAAGTCGTTGTTTTTGGTTAAGTGTTTTGTTTATGTTTTCTGTTTTGTTTTGTCTGTTTTTTAGTTAAATAATTCCTATATGTTTTTCCCCATGTAGCCACACACAATATGACATTCTTTAAAATGCCCGTATTAAATATGAGTGAAACTGAAATGCAACCAAAATGCAGGATCTGTCTGTGTGTTTTGTTTCACTGTTACACAGTTATAAATGCTGCAGCTGGGGGCATCAAAACATTTCAATAGCTCTTGTCCGAGAGTCATGGGGACACATAGCATCATGTTGTTCTTCTTTAATGGTGACCAATACCGAAAAGATGTTGACAACGTTTCTCTCCACCGACTGTAACAGCTTTGCTTCAACATTATTATATGTAGTATTATATACTGTATCGATTTCCGATGCTCAACCCATATGATGCTGCCTCTAGGGCCGTGGTCACACAGTGGATTGGGAGTATCCAGTCCTTTGTCACTGAATCAGATTATTGATGAGAGAGAGAGAGGCCAATAGCTATAGTGTTTCATAGAACCTTGTCTCAAACCTCCACCCCCACTCTGCGGGTTGTCAGGTCATTTTGGGAAAGCTGTAAGTGTTTGCAGATGTCCCCTTTTCTCCAAACA
Organism: Chanos chanos; assembly: GCF_902362185.1. Lineage (NCBI taxonomy): Eukaryota > Metazoa > Chordata > Actinopteri > Gonorynchiformes > Chanidae > Chanos > Chanos chanos. Next base: position 17,691,235 of record NC_044499.1, on the reverse strand, counting down.
AATGCTATTGTTAGGTATATACATAATGAATTTTAGTTACCATGAAAACTGACCTTCTATCTATCTACACTGAGGTTAGTAGGATAACAGGAGAGGTTCAGTTAGTTTTTGAATAAAAATTTTATCACTATATAAATAGGGCATAACCCTTTTGAAATAATTTCCGTCGGTCACTGATACCATGTCAATAGTCTCATTGGGGACAATTTCAGTGTTATTTCACATTTTTACTGAGAAGGAACAAATCAGATGCAATTATGAGATCTACTATTAATTTATTGTGTGATATACTGTTAAATGTTCATCATTCCACTTTGTCAATAATCTTTTTGCATGGCCGTTTTGCCAAACTTTACAGTAACATGATGCTAAAATAGTGCACCAGATAAAGACAGCTGAAACTTTGTGTATTTATGAGTTGCTAGATGTTTTCAATTAGAACCTTTTTCCAAACGTAGACATGAACACTTATCTCCAGTCAGGACTCTGCCCATAGATGTTAATTTAGGATCTCATTAGAGAGGTTCAATAGAGGCTCATTTGCATTCTGCAGAGATCAGTTCTGATTCGCTTTAACTGGATGGAGTCGGCCCAGGGAACACTATTAAAATCTTGATTTCATTGCTCTGCCAGTTGAGTGTATACCATTTCAAAATTCTTACATTTGTGGTTTATAAGTCTTTTCTCAAATATCCTATGGCAGAACAGTTTGTGTTTTGAGTTTCAGCTGATATTTGATTTCCAAATAATTACAAATCTTCCTTCGGAAAGGTTTATTCTGAGCGCTTAATCATATTTCCATGATCACAACTTCAGTGATCTGAATTATAATTGTATGGTTATGTCATGGAGACGTTCACTCTGTCCAGATAAATGGGGGTCAGGGCCACAGTTTCTGAAATATCAGAAAGCAAAATTTTTATTGCCGTTGCCCGTATACAATAATTCATTTAATCAGCGCATCACAATATTTTTTTCCCCAAATAACCTCTGACAGATCACCGTGGTAACAAGAGAACACAGTGAGCACCACACACCGAACTATATTTCACTCAACACTGTCCCTATTGGGAGTCTTCACAAACTGAAACTCTGTCTATCTGTCTGCACAAGAGCTCCGATACAAAATTAAACTGTTGTTGGCCAGGAAAACAGGTGAACAAACAGACATCACACCCTCCACCATGTTGAGCCAAGTGGCCTTTGAAATTGCCTGTTTGTGATTTGAGACGTGTCTGTTGAAATGTCAGAGCACTTTGCATTTCTGCTCTGCCCGCCCCCCTTTACCCCCACCCGTAGCTCTCAGCCCCAAAGAGAGGACAGCACTTCTTTGACTCCTTGCTTTATTGCACTGTAAAACATGGGTCTTCTCCCCCCTGCAATCTTCCATGTCCACTTTGTTCCTGACTCGGCAAAGTGTTTGATGGATGAGGTTCAGCTCAACAACTGCTGTGTTGTGACTGGTGTTCTGAAAGGTTTTATTCTCTATGCATTTATTGAATTTTGCAGTTCCATTGTAGTTGCTCACCCGACTGGACAATGGATCTAATAGATCTGAATCAGAAGCTTTTGCATTACAAAGATGAAAGTGAGGTGTTCCTTTCACACGTTTTTCTGTGTGTTTTTTGCACCCTCTGGCATCAAACAGATCTGTATGATATGATTCAATAGTTTCCATGATTGTTTTGTGGTGATACGGTTGTCCTTGTTTACAGCTGCAGAGACGTTTGTTTCTAGTAAAAATAAAAAAAAATGCAGAGCTTCTGAAGGTCAGTTTTGAGTCCAATCAAACTTTAGAGAGAATTCTTCCTTATCTGATGGCTACATCTTCAGCGGTGATGGCTTTGAGATATTTGTAACCAAGAAAAACTTATTCAAAACCAACATCATAACCTGAACTGTGATATGGAATATTCCAATGACGAAATTTCTAGATAAAAGGCCAGAAAGTCTTAAAACACAACCAAAAGTGTTGTTTTTTAATAGTTTTCATTGACCAGGAATGTTAATACTTCCACGTCATTCTTTTTATGATGAAAAATGTAATTTTTTTTCCATTCTGATAAGTAATTTTCACCTCTCTGAAAAATAACATTGAAGACAATGGGCATTCATATGTGACACCCGCGGTGTTAATTCCCTTTTCTCCACAGTCCAATCCTCTGGCCACAGTGCCACAATTCCACCATGCCCTTTCTGCCCATTATCTCTGAATGAGTACCTCTTGTTATCCAGCCCCATCCTCCAACCTCTTTATCCACAGCATACCAGCATCCATACTGCCTGACGCAGTCCAGACCTCTCAGGGCTTTACATTGGAGCTGTGCATTATCCAGAGGTGCTGGGAAATGGCATGACCAGCTGAAGCAGCTGTCATCACCATGGACAGTATAGTGTGTGTGCTGTCCACACGTCTATCCATGGCAAACCTGTCCTCTCTTTCTCTCATTAAATGAACGTTGCCTTTCATTTACTCTGCAGTGATAGGTTAGGGAAGGCAGAGAATTGAGGATGTGTTTCCACACTGTTCAGTTTCTATGGAAAGGCTGTTAGGAAGGAAGGATAACAGGGCTTAACGGAGAGCTTAATAAGAAAAGGCATTACTGTAGATGACTATTGTTGAACCTTTATACCACCTCTGGGGACAATTTAACTTTACAAGAGAATACCAGGAGCACAATGCTATTTCATAAACTGATCTTTACAGTGAGTCTTAATATTCTGAAAATAAATATTATCTCAAAATAAAATGGAACAAACCATCATGATCTATGGTTCTTAAGTTAAATGATGAATTTAAATAGCAAGTTTGATCTTCCATTTTTTTTTTTTTTTAGATTTTTTTTTTTTTAGTAAGATGAAGTGTGTCCCATTTCACAACGCACAGCATGTAAACATGTCTTTATCTCCATAGGTGCATGACACTAAGGCAGTTTCCATGGCAACTTGCTGTAAAACCTGTTGTACAAATCAATCTCATTAACCTCTTCACCTCTGCCCACATCTCTGGAAAATAGTTCTTCACAAACAAGAGCAAGATTTCCTCACTTTGCCACAAAATTTAATTTGTAACACATTGCAAACCTGACGGGGTGTAATAGGGGGCAAGTGCATGGGGCTTCTGTGTTATAGAGTTGTGCTGAGACACATATGATTCTTAGTGGTGGTGGTCTTTTTTAAATTACTCTCCATCTGTCCCTGTTTAAATTAAATGCATATGTATAATGTGTGCAGTCTGTAGCTCGGGGAAGTTGTGTCAAGGCTTAAATGGAAGTAGAAGTTATCATATAGTGGCCCCTTAAATTATACATCTTGAAGGAATGACTTTTAGTGGTCCTTGTGCTAAGCTAAATATTCTTTGTAGTTGGGTTCTTTTATCCAGAGCAAGGTATAGCACTATGATTCACTCAGGAAGGTCGTGAGTATACAGCAGCCTAGTTATCACAAGTCTTACAATACTGACACAAAAGCATAAGGTCTCTGTCCATAAATCTGCATGTGCAATGAAATTCTAATATATTTAGGAGAGAACTTATGTATGCATAGGTGTGTGTGTTTGTGCGTGTATGTGTGTGTTCATATGTGTGCACAAGTGTATGTGTGTGTGTGCGTGTGTGTGTGTGTGTGTGTGTTTATGCTTGCGGGTGTGTGCATGTGTTTGTGTGTGTTTATGTGTATGCATATGTGTGTGTGTGTGTGTGTGTGTGCGCGTGTGTTTATGCATGCGGGTACACGCATGTGTTTGTGTGTGTCTGCGTATGCATGTGTGTGTGTGTGTGCGCGTGCGTGTGTGTGTGTGCACGCGCACGTGCATGTGTGTGAGCTCCCCTGAAGGCAGGTCAGTCGTCCTCCCTGAGGGGGGTGCCTGGGCAGTGCTTGTTATCCTGTTGTGTGAGGCGGAGTGTGACAGCCCCTTAATCCACACAGCTTTGTGCCATGGACCCTGACACCATACTAAATTGTGTTTGCTTGAGGAGACTCTGAGAAGCATAAGGCACAGCACATCTGTGACCTCGTCGCTGTTTTTAGAACAAATACCAAAGAGACAGCACTCATATGAAGGTCTGAAATCACCAATGCAACCCAAGGCTCTTTTGTCATAATTCTACCATTGATGGAAGACGACATTCCATCTTCCACTTGAGAGTGCAGGCATTGTACTCAATATGCTTCAAAGGACCCATCAGCACAAGCTGGGTTACTATATGATCTGTCACTGTGGGAACACACTGCAAACTCTAGTCTGTGAGGAGGAATTGAACCCAAAGGAGCTGAGCCTTTTATGAGCTTTATTGAGTTCTGAGATATAGGCTGAATACACACAGAATGAATCTTAGCCTATAACATGTGTACATGGCCTGAGTTAGCAGCGTCGCACATAGATTACCGTAACTGCTCATCATGCTGACCACTCAAGTCTTTGGGTGCTGCCACAGTGGGGAAGATGATCAGCTGGGACCTGTGTTTAACCTCAAGTATCTGCAGAGGTCCGCTAAAGAAACGCTCTTTGATTACGGACAGGGTGGCTGGTCTCATAGCATTTCAGAGAGACTTACATAGCGATTCCCAGTGAGAACTAGATTGGAGAACTATACCGTGCCAGATGTCTTGGATTTTTTTTTTTCCGTGGATACTGCAAAATTGCAACATCCAGTGGGGTTCATGTCAAAGAGGTGTTATCTTTGGACCACCATAAAGTTACATCGCAGACATCTCACACAAATCCAATCTCTGTCTCAAATGCGGTGCCTACATCCCCAGCACAGGAGTGAACAGTGAGACACAACACCTGGAACGAGCAGCAGCAGAGCCTCACAGTCTGCGGGGATCTGCGTTGACATATGGGAACTAATGAAGCCACAGATGAGCTAAATGTTAATTAAAGTTTTTGTAATAAAAATCCATATGGTGGCCTGTTTATTAGTGTGTTCAAGATTAAATCTCTCTATTTTATTATTTAAATACCAAACCACTTTTGCAGCTTTCTTTAGCCTAAACTAGAAAGCCTTTACAGAAGAGCAGTAGAGACTGAGCATTGCTGTTTCTCAAAAGTGGAACAAGTGCTGTGATTTCTCAAGCCTCTGTCAAATTCAGAGCTGTATTTCTGCATTGAAAAATCACAACAGAGTAGAGAGAGACACGGGTCCTGTTGATGGACAGTTTTATTGACTCCGCTGATTTAAGACTTTTAGATTTATTACAATGAGCTGCTAACCAGGAACGCAAGTCTTCAACTCAAGTACTGATCTACAGACAGCGCAATCTTAAGAACATCATCATTTTCTGTTTATGTGCAAATTTAAGACAGATGTCTTGTCTGTAGTAAATAATAGTCAGTAAAAATACTGATTGCCGCGAATATGCATTTGAACGAAAGTTAAGAGTGGCTACAGCAGTTTCGTACCTGTACACGGGGACAGCTCCATACCTATTCAAATTCCACTCCATTCATTTAATATGCCACAACAGCCACAGCCCTCCTTAAAACTCTACTGTTTCACTACTAATATAATAGCTTTTCTACCATTCTATCATTCTCCACCTAATCCCTTCTCATATGAAATAATGGAGTTCTCTTTAGTTCACTTCTGTCAGTTTGGCTCATAAGCTTCAATTTCCATGAAAAGAACCACATTATCCAGAGGAAGGGACCATACCCACTGATAAATGCCTAGGTTTATGAACAATGCTTGACTGTTGGTTTCTGAATACATTTTTGATTCAAGAGTCTGAGGGTTTTTAAGTTCATAAGGAAAATAATAATTATGTAATTTTGTTTATTTTGTCAAGGCCTAGCAAAGAATCATGTGTTACCTCCTATATAGTTTACTAGATTAGTGTGCAGTTTACTGGTATGTCACTTATTCCTTTAGATTTTCACTCTTTAAAGCCAAATAATTGAAACATCATCATTATTATTATTATTATTATTATTATTATTATTATTGTTATTATTATTATTATTACTGGAATTACATAATTTGAGGGATTATCAATCTTGCATGACTTTTTTGTGTATATTTTTGCGATATTTGGGAACATACAGCAATATTAGTCTAAATAAATCTAATAATATAAGGGTTTTCTACATGTGTTCATTCAATCAGAAATATTCATAAGGCAATATCATACCAAATTCTAAAATCTTTCAGTTGGTTTGTAAGATTTTGCATCACCTCATTATAGAAAACCAATAATTAACAACTTAGGCAAAACGTAATTGGATTCCAGTGTTTCTGAATGCGGCCTCCTATGGCAGTTATGCAGTCCTGATAGGAGTCACGGAGACTCCTCTTAGAGAGTCATCACACTGGAGTCATGTCACTTCCAGCAGGAGCATAGAAATGACTCATTAGCAGCAGATGCCATGGAGGTGATGAGCGTCCGGCAGTGCTCTGCTCTCCCAGAGAGCTCTGCTCACAGATATCATTAGCAGGACACTGAGCCGGACTGAAGAATGAGGTCGCGCTGTTCCATGGCTTACTGGAGCAGGAGAAGGAGAGACACTCAGCAACCCACATCATCCAACCAAGCCACAGCCATAATGAGTATGCTCAGCAACTCAGCACAGACAGGCTCAGAACCAACAAACACACAGATGAGTGACCAGACACACACACACACGCACACACACACACACATTCATTGCCTGCCTGCATATGCACATACTCATACACACGAACAAACAGAAACACTCAAACCCGTCTGTCTATGCTCATGCACATGTATACATGTCCTCTCCTACTTATCCACTAACACCCTGTCCCAACGCTTTTCCACACAAAACACTTATACGTTATACATATAGCAATTTGTTGGAATTTGATGAATTTCTGGGAAATCCCATGGAGATTTCATGGAATGTTTTATGTGTGTGTGTGTGTGTGTGTGTGTGTGTGTGTGTATTTAATGATAGATAGATAGATAGATAGATAGATAGATAGATAGATAGATAGATAGATAGATAGATAGATAGATAGGGAGAGAGAGAGAGAGAGAGAGAGAGAGAGAAAGTAACATAAAGTAGCCAAGAAAAGGTTCAAAAAGCTCATTATGCAGGCTTGGTGGAAACTAAATTTGTAAGATGCGTTAAGCGAGTTCAGAATTTTAAGTGATAATAGCAACAATATATTTTAATTAACATGTTAAGCTTTGACAACCCTCATAATAACAAAACATTGTACATCATTATTTTATGTATTTCTACAGAACAATGCCATGGCTCCCATCAGATGTGTGGAGGCACTTCATTCGGACCACTGCAGACGGGAAGACATTTGCAAATACTGATCAACATCACATGTAAAGAAAGCCATCAAAATTCAACAGCATACTGACAAGTGCTAAAAATTTCCTTGGAAGTCTCAGCAGCTACCCATAAACAGTTGTCACTCTCCTTCGAATACACAACATACACAGAAAAAAAAATTCCCCATTAAGTCCTATTAATTCCTGTTCATTCCTGCTAATTCCCATGAATTCCCATGAAAATTTTCCGCCTTAACAATAATTCCCGGAACTTTGAATCCCTGGTTATGACAGGCTTGCCTATTATAGAGAAGGCAACGAGAAACATAGAACAGAACAGTTGCTGTCTTTCCTCATGAGTTAACCGTGGAATTGCCAAAGCAATCTGACATCATTTAATTAGGCCACATGGACAATTACCTTGGGTAAGTAACTGGTTTTTGAGCTGACTCTTGTTTGATAAAGGTGAAGGAGGTTCCTGTTAACCTGACAAATTACCTGCTTGATTAAAATCTACCTTCAATAAGGAAAAAAAAAAGTTAATTAGCAACTACAAATGCTGCAATAATTAGTGAGATGCAACTACGACCTGATGTTTCATGAATACTTGATGTGTGAGGGAGAACTTCTCACAGGAGAAGACCCAGAATACAATTCAGTAAATTTGTTTGTGTCAATCAAAATGGTTTAAAGTGAATACGCTGTCTCAGGGGAGCACTGCAAATTTACAAGGCTTTGTTCGCTATCAGTGATTATGCATGGGGGACGGCAATTAAAGATTTTTTTTTTAATCTCTCTCCTCTCTTCTCTTTCCCTTTTGTTCAATTTTGGTTAATTGAAGCTAAGTGAGTTGAGAAGTGAGAGAGAAGGAATGTGAGGGAGGGCGATGATATGATTTGCACAACTGGTTTTAATAAGATTGAGACAATTAGGAGTTCAATAACAAAATCAATTCCAAAGGGCATCAGTACCTTGCCCCTATTTTTTTTTTTTTTAAAAAAAACTTTGTCTTGTTGCTGAAAGGTATCGCTTGTATTCATGGAATATGTACTAAATATAAACAGAAAGCTTAACACAAAAGTTCCGTATTTGCAGACATCTTTTTTACCCCCCTTACCGCATTACAACATAAGTTTCTATTTTTATTTCTACAAAAGTGTTTAAGCAAAAACAACACTTGAGGCAAAGAAATAAATAAATAACTCTCCTTGTCCTCGGCTCAACATTTTCTGTTCTTTTTCCCTGCGGTTAACAGAGAGTGAGCCAGTGTAAATCAGTCTGTCCGGAGGGGGTTTAATGCCAGTCCCAGGTGAGGGTGTATTAATGCAGATTTACTGACCGGGTCATTGAGGCACACAGGCCGCCCACGGCACTGCTAATGGCCAGAGTTTTGTGACCAAGCCGGTGGGAGCATGTAATTAATAATAGGGAGAAGACACCAGGCTAGACAGGCTGGCCTCTTCCGTTCACACACACACACACACACACAGAGCGTGTGCTCCCTGCCTCTGCGTCTCTGTGTGAAATGTAGGTAGAGATCAAGTCAAGGTTTGGTTTCAGCGGGCATTCAATACAGCCGCTGTGGCTCCATACATTCTGCACTGACTGACCTGTGAAACACAAAGTTTTCTTCAGAATAACATGCGGAAATATAAATGTATGTGTATGTGTATGTGTGTGCGTGTGTATATATGAATGTGGAAAGTATATGCATATGTGTATGTGTATGTGTATGTGTATGTGTGTATGCATATGTGTATGTAGTTCTAACCGTACAAATGTCATCACACTGTCAAAGTGTGGCAAAGGCCAACAAAAGAACCAGTATGTGAAAGAAAGTGACAGCAAGAGCCCCAGTGCTCCCCCCAAAACCACACGAAAGGTCAAAGATCTCCTGCTACTGAGACACTGATCTAAGCTGAAGCCCCAAGAGGTTTAACGCAGGTGCATGTCACTTTTGATTTTCCAGTAAACACTACCTGTATGTAGGTTAACACGCACACATGCACACACATACGCTCATATACACACACACACGGACTCAAAACACACACACACACACATACACACACACAGATATACTGTTTAGTACTACAATAGATTTTCCAACATCTAGTGAAATCAAATTTGTTTTTTTCTTTGTATTATTTGAACTTGTAATTTAATTTTAAAACTTTTGAACATTTCGAGACATTCAGAATATTTCTAAACTTCAGATGTGATTTTTTTTCTTTTCTTTTATTGATCAAAGAAGGTTCCAGTGAAATCACTGAAAATGTGTGCTACTGTACCCACTCAGAAAAACCAATTACTTGAGAGGCCAAATGTTTCAGACTGATTCGTAGCTTTGGAAAGAAAAATATTTTCTACCTTTTTTCATTACATTACAATAATCCCAACATAAAATGATGGGTTAGCTTGAGCAAGAGAAGCGAATCAGAAATAAAGTTAGATACCGGAACAAAGGTTTCTTGAAACTTCCTCCAGACCAGAACACAACATGTTCTGTTTAGGGGAACATACCTGAAACTATTAACCCCCCCCCCATAATAATTTTTGTTCTCGGTAAGTAAAGGAGTAGTACACTAGCATTTTGATTAAGAGGCATTTGTTGTAACAAAACTTAAATAATAAGAGATGTTTTCTGGAACAAATAGAAATTCTTTAAAAAAGACTGTTTAGCTATACTTTATTATACATACTTACTTAGAGTATATATAATACTCTTATATATACTCTTTATATATAATTGTAATTATAACACACTGCACTGAAGTTTTTATAAATTCAGTGACCTTTGTATGGCATTTCATAAAGTCTTTTATTAGAGTACATTGAAAGTGATGTCTATAGTATTCACATTTCACAATCCCACACAATTCAGCTGAAAAAAAAAATCTCCCTAAAACCAGTAGCTTTTGCTTTGTAAGCAGGTTATTCACTGTCAAAAGCAGTGGGAAAAATGTGTGTCATCTCTCTTTTCTCCCTCTGTCAATGCTGGATTCAGTCATGCCTGGTTGGGGCGAGGCTGGACTGCTGGGAAGGGATTGCTATTGGTTTGGTTTAGGTCATATCTGTCTCCTGCAGACAAGAGTGACAGCCGCTCAGAATAGAAACCCATCCTGCAGAATCTGTTGTCAATTGGGCAGAAAATAGGAGATGACAGTGGAGCCTGGCCCTGCCTGCTGAAATAGATCGGCTCCCTGATGACTTTAATGTCATTATTACCTCTCAAATGCACTGTGCAAAACATGGGCAACTGGCCTCCAAACGCCACAGCGTGTTACAGACCAGGTATTACACGCACTTGCTGGTGTGATGGCTTTGACAAGCGAGGCCAAGGAAGCAGATGGCTCTGTATAGGGTGTTTTCTGGCAATATCAGACCCCCCCCCATCACACCCATCACACCCACCCACCCATCTATCTATCCCTCCCTCCGTCTCTCTCTCTTTCTCGTTCTCTCTCTCTCTCTCTCTCTCTCTCTGTCTAAAAGGTTGGTATCAAATATCGTGAGAGCATTCCATTCCACACAATGCATAACAGTGACTGGAAAATGTTCCAAAATTGCTCCAAATACTGTGGTGTGGAAATCACGAAAAACAAGCCTGCCAAACTGTCATCAGTGTAAAAGACATCCCTTGATGTAAAACTCGGGTTACATTCATACCATATGGTGTTATTTCAGTGTCAAAAAAAAACAAAAAAACGCCATGTGAATATTTAATACCAGAGCAAGCATTTCTACGTTTGATTACAACTGAAAGAATGTCATCCACATTCATTCAAACCTAAGAGAATAATTTAAATCTGCATGTGGAGCTTTTCAATACTCGCGTACAGAGCTGTGTCCCCTCTCTAAACCACTGTGCTAATTTAGTATGCTTAGAATTATGCACTACCACCAGAATGACCTGTTCTCTCACTCACACAGCTCATTTTCATTCAGTGAAACATTTGCCAGCACTCAGCGTAATATCTCACACAGAGACCTACCTTAACGTCAATCATCTAACCAATGTGATTGGACTCAATGGCTTGGAAACTGCTTATTAGGTTTGGTCAAATGTGGCATGCCCAAAGTTTAAAGATGCCATGGATTGGATCTGCTGAAGGTCAAAGGCTAAGCATGTATTGAAAGTAAGACCATCAGTACATAGTTATGAGAGCGCAATAGACATCCAGTGACTGGACTTTTTAGATGAGAAGACAGCTTGCATGTGATTACTTGTGTATTCTGCGATGTGATTTTAACTCTTGCATGTGGCTGTCTTTCTCTGTCGACTTGACATTAGAAAACGAGCGCTGTAAACACGCACACGTGCAGTTTTTGACACTGAATTGATTTTTTTCGGGGCAGAACACATTAAGACATTCAACAGCTTTAAGAGGGGGGTGTGGGGAAGGGGATGGGGGCAGGGTACTGTGGATCAAAAAAAGAGTCATGCCAGCTTTGATGCTTTACATCCCAGCATGAGTTTGATGGGCTCCTTTGGAGCTTAGAATGTAGAAATGGCAGGACAGGATACCCATGCAGTGGGCTGGTGTGATACATTTACTCCCGTCCAGAGGAGAGAAAGAAAAGAGGTTTACACATGCAGAGGGGTGTTGAAACATCAAAGAAGAACATGAATATTATTGTGCTGCACATCTTCATTCGAACTACAGTGAAATTCAGAGCAGCTCCACAAAGTGCAGTCACAGTGATCATGTGCACCATACGTTTACAATGGTAAACTCCAGAAAGATCTAGAGTGTTGGAGATTCTTTGAGTTGACACAAAAATACTTTATTTAGTTATAAGTATATGTTTTTTTTTTTTAAAAAAATGTATGAATTTGAAGTCTGTTGTTATAGAATAATACAAATGGATCCCACACTCAGATTTTTCAATGAGTGGAATTTCCACAGTGGATGACATATACGCTATCCGCAATTCACAGTTTGTGAATATGGTACTCCTTTAAATCTGTTTTGACAATGCATGAAAATGTGATTTGCTGGCTGAGTCAAATCGTGAATTATTAGCTAGTCCAGTCAGGAGGAATGAGGAGAGAGCAAATCATGTGATGAATAATTGATTTTCTTTCTTTCTTTCTTTCTTTCTTTCTTTCTTTCTTTCTTTCTGTCTTTTTTGGAAATGGGTAAGCTCATTTGAAATCACAAAGTAAATATGCCATACAGACCGATGAAATTTTGATTTATTTTTTTATAAAGCTTTCATTGTTATATCTGTGCGTTTTCAAGATGTTTGGTTTCTTCATCAGGTCCCACTTACAATAACAATTGAAGCAAACAGTTCCTGAAGTAAAGAGTTGAATTCTTCACATCTTTTTAAGCCGAAATTCTTTTCAGTTTCCATGTCTTTTTTACTTGCGCAGTCTTCTAAAATTTCCTTTCAACACAGAGATCAGTACATATACAGCACCGTGGAGATAATTAGCATGGAACAACTAGCGAAACTTAGAATGAGTGTGCGATACTTAGAACTGTACCTGTGTTACTGCTTGTATTCTTACTGATATCTTTCATTAATATCATGTAAATGAATCTGTACATCCCAGACAGTGTGATAAGATATATAATTGTTCTAAGAGAGACACATTTCATTCAGAAGTCTACTTAAATTATTTTCTAGGGGTAACTTGAATACCCTAATACAGTACCTTTTAAGCCAACACAATCTGACTGCTGACTCCATAAGCGTATTTGCCTACAGCAAAGGGAGACTTAACTGTGAGGAAAAATGTTTATCAGCTCTCTGCTTCCCAGAGCTATCTTGAAAGTCTTATCGAGAGATCTCTGTCTCCCAAACAAACTTCTCTCGATCAATATGTTTGTCTGGGCTGAGAGAGGGAGCTTACACCAACGTGTGACACTTCAGACTGAGGAGACTAGAGGAGTTCACCACCTCTTTCTTGTGTCTGACAGCAAGACACATAAACACACACACACACACACACACACACACACACTCACACACACTCCAACACTCACACACACCCGCACACTCATATACACACATACACATACACACACAAACACATACACACACACACACACACACACACACATACATACACACACCGAGAAAGGCCCTGGGCTCTGCTGCTCACTCTCACACATCTCCAGGCCTGGTCAGGTCAACATAGCTACACTGTCACATTCCTGACAGAAACAGACAAGGGATGCTGACACTCACCTACACCAGCTCAGTAAAACCGAACAAAGCAACATGGACAGGCATGCACAGACACCCATACACACATGTTTACACCTCTCTCTCTCTCTCTCTCTGACTCAGGTGTGGCTAGTTTGGACATGGCCTCTGCTGAGTTCAGTTCAGTGAAGAAATGCATTTTAAAAACCACCTTTATGTATTTCTAAGATTACAAGTGGTTTTGTCACACAATTAATGGGCTTAGAGTACCTTTAAAGATCCCTAGGTGGGTTTTTGAATATGTTCACATGAACGGAAATCAACAGAGAAGCGAAGACGATACACACACAACAAGCTGATAAAAATACAATGAACCACAAAAAAAACCCAGCAATAAACAGCAGTGCAAATAAGCGGAAAATGACCAAACCAAACATTTTTGATTATTCCTTTCCTTCAAGGTTTTTAATCATATGATCACCGCAAAAAACTTTACTATCATTTCTTAAAAAAAAAGAAAAAAAGAAAGAAAAACTCCTCTGAGTGTGCGACAGCGGCAGTTTCTCATGACTTTCACTGCAATTTTATTTGACCGTCTCCCTCCCCTCGCCCCATGGGCCTCCCACAGCTTGTTAAATCATGACATGTCACAGCGCTTGATTGCAACAGTCAAGATATAACGTATGCCACCTGTGGGTGTACTTTAAAGCCTGTAAATTATATTAAGCCAATAAAAAAAAAAAAAAAAAGGATCAGCCATCACAGGTCCGTGATGGACTGAAATAGTCACGGCAGGTCTCGTTCTGACTGTAAAACTCAAATAAGACAAAGAGGCCGAGGGAGGAAGTGATCGCATAAAAAAAAAAAAACACTGCAAAAAAAACAAAAAAAAAACCCTGAGGATGTAAAGCGTATGATTCAATGCAACGCTGGTTCTGGTCCCCCTGTCAAAATGCATGGGGCGATTTTGTCCCCAAACCATAAACAATGGCCACTTCAGTACGTAACCTTATTGGACGAGAGACAACAATTTATACGCTGGGAGAAGGGGTTGTGTCACTGATTTGAATTCAGTTTGTGTAAGGCACGATGCGAGTTCGCATAGGTTAAAAAAAAAAAAAAAAAAGGCAAGAAAAAAAAAAAGGTACTGAATGTCTCATGAGCTCATTTAGAAGTTCCTGTCACACATTCAACGTGATGAAGCTTCATTTCCGCATCTTCAAGTGTTAATGCGTTCTTTTTCAGGAGCTGCTGGACTTTTTAACCTTTTCTGTACCTTCCATGACTTTTTTTTTTAGCCATGATACACTCGTTTCATCAAACTGAGATCGGGTACCCTTTACTGACATGATGTGAAGGTCAACTTGACTTATTAGTGCTCAGATTGTAGCCATCATCACCCGTGTGACTCGGTCAGCTTCTAATGAACAGTGCTGCATGCACAGGGCCGTCTGACGGCCACAAGAGAGAATAAAGAAGAAGATGCTGGATTGTAATGGAAGGGCAGTACACTAAGCTGTGAGATTTTAACTTGTTCGTTGTAGGACTCGGGGGGGGGTACTTCTGTAAAAATACATGCGTGCCAACTGCCAAAAGCACTTGGTCCAAGTGGCTCATTCTGTTATGCACAGACATATTTTGATCAATTCAGCACACTACTCAAGGAGCTGGAGAGTACATTAGGGGAAACTCTACAGGCACACTATCTACAGGTGCACTGCAGGGAACTGTTCCAAACCTGGAACTTTCATCAATTATGACAGAATATTATCGCGCTAATATTTTCACAAATTTTTACATACAGCTGTAAAACACACACACACACACACATACACAAACACCACAATGCTGGATGCTGGTAACACAACTGAGATTTTAATTTTGATTGAGGAGACATGTGTTTACATAAACCCTTGAAGCTCCCATGTACCAGTTTCCTTAATAGTATATAAACACTGTTTACCTTTATGTTTCACATCATTTGCTTTAGTCCTCCACTGTCCCTGCTCTCCTTCTACAAATTCAGCTTCCAGTGTTTAATGGCAATGGAATTGGAAGGCTTCTGAACGCACCCCGAACCAGACTCCAAGCCAAAGTGCCTCTAAGCCAAAGCCCCATAACCAAACCAACTGTTAATTTGTCAAATTTAGAATCTCACTGTATCCTGACCAATTGGACAATACACCCTATTACATTGCAGGTGTCTCAACAAATTGACAAACTGCCTTCATTTTTTTTTTTTTTATAAGTAGAACATTTTCCTTGGCTTCATTTCAGTTGCAGTAGGTTATTCTGTCTTTATTTTCCCCACTCATTTTAATGTCATAACACTTGACCTAATTTCATGTAAGTAGTACAAATCACTTCAGACCCAGCAGAACCATTAAACAACCAGACTGGAGTCTCTGTAGAGGACATTTTGCTACATGGTGTGATTGACTGACTGTCAGTACCTCTGTGTGATCCGATTGGTCATGTACTGTCTGACACGGTCAATGCTGACATAGGTGAAATTAGTTTCACGCATTTGTCTGTATGGGCCCTGTCATGAGCATGAATGAGACATTTGCTGTGGGTTTGCTGTTGCTGATGATGATGGTGTTGAAAAACAGAGCAGAAAGCATACTTTGAATAAGTGGGAGTAGGGGTTGGGGGTTGCACAGATGGTATGTACCAAAAGTTTGGAGTGAGTCAAAGTTGCTTCAAGATAGTCACACTTTTCAGTTAACAGTTTTACAGGAAGTGATAATGCTAATGTAAATTCTGATGTAATATTTCTCAGTTCCCAGACACAAAGGTATTACACTCGTTATTTTGATCTCTTGATAAGCAGTCAAAATCATGCTCATTTGTCCTCTGTTGCTGGAATCTGCAGTTTGAAATTGTAACACAAACAGTACAACAATGAGGGTATTTTCTCTGTTGATTCTCACTAAAATACCTTTTAAAATAGTTTCACAGGGATAATTTGCTTTGTTCACTAACCAGTAAATCCATTTAATCTCTCAGCATTTGTTTTACACCAAAGATCTTTTCTATTTTTGTGTGTGGAATTAAGTGTACCAGACTTGTTTGCTGCTGATGATTAAAATTTGTGTATGCATCACTGCGTCAGACAAACATGTTGTTTCCGCCTCCAAACCTCTATGCTACCTATTCTCTAATTCAAACTCTTTCTCCAGTCAGCCAAACCTCCTCAACACATCCCAGTGTACAACAGCGGCATATGTTCCAGACTCAGATCGTCTGCTTTAGAGAGCGGCATTTGCTCTGCCCCATATGAGTAAGTCAGGATGTTGGGATATTTACCACGGCTGCCTGTTGGAGGTCACATGACTCAAGGGACGTCTATGATTCAGGTTAAACAAACGTGGGAGCAAATGATGAAGCCAATATTATTCACTGCTGAATGGGAACTGGGTGTGCCTCTGGGGTTCAACAAAAGAGATGCATCCTAAAAGTGGGACTCCAACATCAATGAATGCCTATAGTTTTAGGGAGGTGTGATAGAGCTGTGGAGATTAGTCCAATAAGCCCATTTAGTGTCTAAAAAAACAAAGGTTTGTGTCACACTCAAACATCCCTCAATCTTCACAGGCAGATACTGTATTCTTGTAGTGGGTTTTTTTCCAGATTTGATTTAAAAAAACAAAACAAAACATTTCCATTCATGAAATAATAAAATACTATAATTTAACTATCATAATGAGAGATGTGCAAAGCCTGACTGTATCTAGCACTTATACTTTGATACGCGTTTTCAGCGATAGCTAAGATGCATCTAGGAAACAGGATGTGTACCATTAGAATGCCATCCATAGGATGTCTGCTTAACTGCCTCTATCATTGTTGTAATTTCAGGGTTTCCTCCTATAACCCTTTTGAGATGTCACACTGACAGTTACATCTATCCCTGCACCGTTAATAGCACAGCAGAACACATGTTCTTAGAGATGAACCATACTTCTCTCAATCTTAACCTTAAAAGCTGAACCGTAAAAACAGTAATAAACAAGGCACACAAAACAACTGGGAAATAGTCTCTTAAATCTAACAGCAACAGTAAGTTCACCTGATTTATTAAAGTAGCATAGCGCATTTGATATCGGTTTCATTATCTGGTACAGTGAAAATGTGTAAATCGTGTCTATTTAGGTCATGCATACTAAAGGAAATACCTGTGTGATAAATGTATGATGTTAGTTGGATATCATGAATAATCCATAAAGGATTATTAATATTTAAAAATTCCATTTTTTTAAAACAGATTTTTACCATAAACACTACGAGTTTTATTTCTGTAGGGAATTGTACATTGAACGCCACAATATAGTGAACATGCTGTGCTTTAGAAATACCAGTATTTCTAAAGTCCCCTGTTGATAAAATAAACGTGTAATTTTTTCATTTTATCCCTGTTAAACTTTATTTGCCCTCCTCTGTTTTCTACTGCATCACATATTATGATGAGTGTATATTCAAGTTTACAGATACAAAAGTTTTCACTCACTTACAACTTAAAATGTTTACTTTTTTATGAAGTTCTAAGTCCCACACTTCTTTCTGATGTTCTTTTGGCTTCTTAATTGTGCTCTATAAAAGCACAGCTCCAAACAGAAAGAAATCATGTGGAGAGCCAACTCATTTTCAAAGCTGAGGTTTCTTTATCACATACAGTGTTTGCCTCAAACACTTTGTTGTCTAATGACAAAAGGGAAATGCTGCCCTTTGCCATCTGTGAAATTTACTCTCCCAGAATCGTTCTCTTTGTGGTATTTGCATTTTAGACTTTCATTTATTGCTGCAAAAACCATGGCTTTAATTTAAAATAATAGTAAAATATGTTCTATAAAGTTAAGGACACAGTCAATAAATAACTGGAGATAAACATAAGCGAACAAGTGAAGATCTCAGTGCAGTAAACCTTGGAAACAGTGGATGAAACACATAATTCACCAGTGATGAGTACATGAACAAACAACATCTATAGACGTGTATATTTGTCTTTTGTTTGTATTTGTTCTTCTCTTGTGTTGTTTTGTTTTCTTACTGTGAAGCAAGCACATCAGAAAGGAGAGGATAAGTAACAGCAGGAGTTAAACAGAATGGCACTTAGGAAGAGACAAGTTTTCTGTGACAACATGTTAACAAGGACAGTTCCTTGAGCCATCATTCCAGAATATTTTGTTGATTTCAGAACGCCTAAAATCGGGAAAGTTGGAAAATATCGTCGCTGTAAGGTGGTCCAAATGCTGAGGGCATGTTTATAATTCTAATTATAAAAATTAACAATTCTAAGCCTGCTCTCCGAGAAAGATAAGGGAACAATAACCCTCCATGTTAATTTTCTGTCAGGTTTTCTGTTGTCACCATTCTAACAATATAAACTAGGCATATCTTCAAACATGCCTAAAATATACTTCTGTGCAGCTACAGTACCATGATCTCTGAACAGGTCACGAAACTTAGTTTCAAAGTATCATCCTGCAAAAAAAAAAAAAAAGAGAGAGAGCGAGAGAAAGAGAGAAAAAAGAAAAAAAAAAAAAGAAAAAAGTTTGTTTGTTTATTCATTTGTTTTGAGCTAGAGTAATTCAAGTTATTTGAATTCCCCCTCCTGTGCAATTTCAGTCCACTGACATATTTGTGTGTATCTGAGCATCTCAAAGAGACGAGGTGACACATGTGAAAATGTGCCATTAAGCAGGCAGGTGGCTCAATTATCCTCTTCCCAGCAATTAGGCACTGCACATCCTCATCTTCAAGGGCACTGGCAAATCTGTTTTCTCACTTGTTTTCCAGCACAATGACTCAGCCAGTGCGAGCATCATTTTCCCAGATTGTTTGCAAGCCCGACAATGACATTTTACAAAACTCCTGAATTCGAGCGCTAACCTCCCAACAACAACTCACGGGGCGCGGACCAGATATTTGTTTACACCCTGCCAACGGCAAACATTGGACAAAAATGGCTATTTGCACTTGGAAGAAGAAAAATTTCACGCCAGCCTCCGCATATCACGTAGTTCTGGCAAACATCAGCTGGAGCGGAGAAGCAAGACGCGCTGTTCGTTTTGGAATTAATGATGTGTTATTCTGAGACGAACGCGTTAGTCCGAGAGGGGTCGCGATGATGTGCTAGCCATGCACTCCGGTCTCTGGCAACGAACTGCGGGTAGCAGAGCGTGCTGACGATCTGATTAATCAGGACATGCAGAGACGGCCACGGAGGGTCAACGCGGAGGGTTGAGGGTTTTTCTCAACAAGCTGCCAGGACCGCACCGCACCACAACAAGACTAGATGAACTAAAACAGCACAGGAAGCTGGCCGTGGAGCTTCTTTTTTTTATTAACTTTCGGATAAAATAAACTACCGTTGTAACGCGTTTTCGCATCACCTGACATAGCATTTAACTGAACAAAATCACTCTTCCATATCAAGCCGCAGCCACAGCACGCCGAAAGCTCCAGTAGAATGCAATGAACATAGAGCCGGTTATTATAAAAGGTCAAACGAGTTCAGACCAAGTTCTTCAGTCACTTTACGACCCGGGCCACTCTTCGGTGGCTCTAACCGGCCTTGACCTCGGTGCATGTCACTTATCACCCAGCAGATTTGATGGAGAGGTAGCCACAGGGAAGAGATCCGACCATCTGCACTCCCAAGCAGGGACTGCACAGGCTCGCTTCTGATTTCTGTGCTGGATATTCCTAACGACATTAGACCTCAGAAAACGACATGGAAAAGCGAGACCCGTTACCACACGGCTGAAAGTACACAAGTCAAAGCCAATTCAGATGTTACTGAATCAAACATAAGAATTAACACTATGAACTGATTTCTTCAACCCACATTAGGCGCAACAGTTCTGACAGAAATTCTAATTTATACACTCAGCGTACTTTTCAAACCAGATTTAATCTATGCCTGATTGGCAAACCAAAAATCTTTTGCACTGCTTAGTTATCGATGTTAATGTTCTTGGAGTACTTTTAAAGCTGGATGAGTAGGATATAATGAAAATCCAAAATGATGGTGATGTGATGCAAATACAAATAGAAGTATTTTACACTAATCTTGGACCTGTCCATCCACTGCTTCTAAAATCAGCCCTGTCAGAGCACTTGTTCACAAGCTTCCCACTGCAACGAGATGAAGAGATTTGGGGAATTAATTTGACTCTGCAAATCCAGAGGTATCTTGTCCATCGGAACCCCGGGGAGACTCTTGCTTAGGGCCCAGCTGGAGTTCTGCACTGCATAGCATGGCATGTCAGACCACAGTCATTTCCACACAGATCACTGCATTTTGACAGGTTGGCAGTAAATCAGAGAAACTGAAAGAGGAAAGAGAGAGAGAGAGAGAGAGAGAGAGAGAACTGCATTAGCTGCATTGGGCTTTGGGTTTTTACATGGCAGCAAAAACACATTGAAGGAGCTAGTACAAATGAGCTCAGTGCTTTGTGACTTGTGCAAAACTCTGCATAATATATCTTTTCAACTTTACAACTTTGTACGGCTCTTAAATAAATAGTCACAGCGTGTAGGATAGCTATTACATACTTACTATTCATTTTCCCCCACAAAAGAAAACAGTGTGTTTGAGTCAGGACTGAAGAAATCCGTCATTCAGTCTAATTATGAAGGAAAGGTAGCTATATTTAGATAAATGCTTGACAAATGACAGCATAATTAAAACCAGGGTTAAGATCTGAATGCGCTCCATTCTGTGACTAGCTTGGGTAAAGTGCAGCACAACAGTACCCTCTGCTGGCTGTGAAAACTTTTACAGTATTTTGTGCATGGACACACTCCCTACTACATTAAATTTACAGACGACACAACACATTGAAGCACAATATTATTCCAAATTCTGACAAAACTGTGAACCTAATGCATATAATTTGATAAACAATCATATAATTCAAGAATGCATGGCCTTTAAATTCCAAACTCTTCCAAATACTCATAGACCCAAAGCAGCCTTATTAGCACAGGTTTTCTCCATACCCCCTGATAATCAACCCTTATAACTTCATAGGGTAACTATTTCATCATAAAGGCAATGCCATCTTAATTCAACTGTAAACTAAGCCTCATCAAACAAAGAACACGAGTCATCACAGCCCCCCCCCCCCCCCAAGTCAAAGTCGTCTTATCATAACCTAATAATGTAATCCATTCAGAACATGCTGCTCATTTATTTGAGGTCATGTCTACTTTAATTCAGTCTTCTTTTATTATTGTACAAGTCAATCAAACATTCTGTTTTCAGCCTTGCTCTGAAGGTGAACATCTCTGAACAAAAAAATGAAATTAACCTTGAAGTAAAAGGCACCTTAGCACATCTATAAGGATTGGATCGTTCAGTGTAAAGAAGTGTACTACAACATTTGTCTACCTTGTCCGCAACAGAGAAGGGCCCAACTAACTAACCAACCAACTAACTAACTAAACAACTAGCTACCTAAATAAATAAATAAAACCTGTCAAACAAAGAAAAACAAACTTTTTGAGCCTAATCTTACAACAAATGAAATTTCAGTCTTTGTTCACCGCACCATCCGTTTAGCCTCACTAACTTGTCTTTTTACAAGGAGCTGATTTTTTTTTTTTTCTCGTTAGCTTAATTAACAGCATGTTTATCACCTAAGAACCATCCACAGTCCTCCAGTTTAATTAAAAAGGGCTGCATACACTTAGTGCATTATTCAGGAGAGTGTGCTTGCATGCTAACAAGTGAGTGTCTCAGCCATTAGGATAATTGAGAAAGCAAGCTCAATAATGGAGAATCCTGTGTTAATGCCAGACTAATAAAAGCAGGTGTGTACCTCTGTGACCACAGGGACCATCTGGGCATTAGCACCACTGAGGGCATGGAACGACTTCATATGTGCCAGATCCATTCAAAATGTATGTATGGTTTTGTCTGCGACAAAACAAAAATTGTGTCGAGAAGACGTAATTGTCTATTATTAAGCATGTCTCTTGCTCCTGTTTTATACTTTCAGGTAAAGAAACAGTCGTTTTAACTCATTCCACACACACACACACACACACACACATACATATATATATATATATATATATATATATATGTATATAAAATATGTGTGTATGTACATTACTTATATGTCCTTCAACCTAAAATGAAATGAAAAACAATATTTCTCTCATTATACACCTTATTCATTGTTCATATCTCTTTCAACACTGCAAAATGTTGCACAATGACTAATAATCAAAATGCCAATGAAAGCCTCACTGAATCAGTGCAGGGCTGTGAGAGTTGGTCTCACAGCATAAATCCCATCCCACATCTCACTCTGTTACAGCCAAAGGGGGGGGGCAGGGGTAGTGGCCAAGCATCGAACTTGTCATTCGGGGTAAGGGGTCTTTGAGGAGCCAGGTGACTGCCGGTATCCCCGCTGAGGTGCTGACAGATGGAGGGTATCGGCATGGCACATGGCAGTGGCACATCAGCACACTGTCAACAATCCGCCTAAAAAAAAAAAAAAGACTTCATACGGGATCAACCCCAGTGCCAACTGATGCCTCCTCAGGGCCGTGGCCAAGCACAGCGTTGCGTCTCGAGCGTGCTCCTGCATCGATTTTGGCAGACTAAGCTCTGAAAAAAGCTCCTCCGCAGAATACCAAATCAGTACTTTATTGTGATCCAGAAAAGGCCAAGACTGAATGCGAAACCTGAATCACTGTGTTAATAAAGTGACAACATATGGCGAGAGTAAATGGCATTCAGCTAGCTTACCATCCGTTTGAATTCTTCTAAATTGGGATATAATTACAGAATTCAATAACTTTGGTTCCACCCACGAAACGCCCAGGGCTGCAGAACATGGAATAAGCCTATGTGGTAGGCAAGCCATGTTCTCCTCCCAGATCAAAGCCTTGTTTTATACAAGTAAATGTCACTAAATGGGTGACATTTAAGCAGTGTTGTTTTGTAGGGACATGTCAGGAAAAAGGTCAGGCAAGGTGAATTTATTGTTCCGAGAAGGTGACGGTAAAGGGCGAAGGGGTGATTTTCATTAAGCCTTGTTAATCATGTTTAAAAATACATAAATTACCATCATATCACTTTTTTTCCCCCTTTGTAAATTTCTTTCCCCTTTTGCAATCTCCCCAGCAACTGTCTGTGTAATCTAAATAAAAATACATTAACATGATAACCTGCACTAAAATGTTTTACAATTAAAAGATGTATATTACAATTCCCTGACAATTTATTCACAACGTTGAGAATAAGTAATGAATCAAATACAATAAAGTATGCAAATTTATATTACATTCATTTAATTTATATATAAAGGTCATTCATAATAATACATAATTCAGTTTCATTTAAATTTATTGAGTCACATCCAGAAAAAAAAAAATCTTAATTTTTCAGCAAGGATATGCAGGCTAAAGCACGATTTTTAAATGTATATATTTGATGACAAATATTTACATGTAGACAGTCATTAGGAACAAATGGAGTTAATCTTAAGTCTTATTTACTGACAAGCCTTATAGATTTTCCTGCTTTAGTCGAAGTTCGATGTTGTTTTGAACTTATTTGGATAGTCCATGACCTTCACTTTGGATTTTCTTTTGGTATAAAATAAGGTCAGAAACATTATTGTTGTTTGTCATGTGTCAAACTGGAGGAAAAAGCTGATGACTAGCTGATGATCTAGCGGGCAAATAATAATAATACCGCTTCCCACTCCCCCACCCCCCAGCAAATTGTGAAAAAGAGATTTGGGCGCCCTCTTGAGGCAAGAGTACTTAACTGCTTCAGTTATAAGGCTGATAAAATTATTTAACTAATAACCAATCAAATTTTATCTTACAGTGTTTCGCATCAAGCAAAAAGTGTGAGAGAAAAGATGATCGGCTCATAATAACATCAGGTTGGATGAGTTATTTAACTGGGGGATTTGAGAAATTAAATTGCAAGAACAAACTGTACAAATAAGAGAGGGAATTACATTAAACTAATGAAGGCACAAACTCTTGGTAAAGATGTGACAAGCCAATAGCTTCAAACTCCCCTCTCAGTTCCTCGGGAGATGCAATCTCTTTTACTTCAAAAGAGGACATCCTGGGGGTTGACAAAGAAAGAAAGAAAGAGAGAGGGGGGGGGGGGGGGGGAGGAGAGAGAGACTTACTGTAATGATCATGGCCTAATGTGGTAGTGGAATTAAACTAGGCGCAGAACAAAAGCAAAAGTTCTTACTGATTAAGATGTCCTGAAAGTGGCAATTCACAAAGGACACTCATCATTTTCTCTTTGCAGCGTTTCCCTGATGAATCAACATCAACTTTCACCGTTTTCTGAAGGTGAATGTACTCCTTCAGAGGAAAAAAAGTATCATTCAACAGGCCAGAGGAATGTGAAACTTTAGATGATTTTTTCAATTATTCATTACTATACTGTTTACTGTATTGGGTCAAAATAATGCAGAAATAGTCTAATTTAATGGATAAATGAAATGAGTAAGGGCAAATAGGTTATGCACATCTTACTAAAAATTTCAGTCAACTGACAGTAAAATAGCAAATAGTCTACATAGCCTCTGTGCCAAAGTAGAAACTAGTTGTGACCTTTTCAGTTTAATCCCTTAACGGCATTTCCTAATATTAATTTGACTTCTGATGCTCCAGGGACTGCAGTGAACAACGTGCTTGTTGTCCACAGAAAAGGTCAAACTTGAGGGACG
Organism: Chanos chanos; assembly: GCF_902362185.1. Lineage (NCBI taxonomy): Eukaryota > Metazoa > Chordata > Actinopteri > Gonorynchiformes > Chanidae > Chanos > Chanos chanos. Next base: position 17,666,105 of record NC_044499.1, on the reverse strand, counting down.
GATGTGGCACCCTCTAAATAAGATATGCACCTTGTTATAATACCGTATGTACCTTAATATTTCTCCTTGCTCCTTGTAGCAGAATCAGTATCAACTTTCCAGTATAAAGTCTTCCCGTGAGTTCCAAATCTGAAGTCCATTTTTCAATTAGTTTAATATATTTAGTTTTGGACCTCATATGATCCAAATGAAGCAAGGCCATCCACGTGCCCTCTACATCAGCCTCCTGTTCGTTTTGAACAGAGGAGCTGCTTGAAGTCGTAATTATGTCATCGAAATTTTCTTGTAGCCACATTACTAGGTCGTGAACCATGGGCCCGGGTGCAAGTGTCCGTACTCTGTCGACTAAATTGTTTTTAACATCTTGACACTGTTTTCTTGAAAGGTCTTCAGAGCTAACGCAGATATCTGGTGGGCTGTTTGGGTAGTCAGAGGGAAGATGGAAAGTAACGCTCAGTAGTATTTTCTTTCTGCCGCTCTCTGCCACTGTGTTTATGCGGCATACGAGTCCCCGCTCCGCTGAATGATAAAAGAAAACATTGACATAATATTCAGCGATCGCGGTTTCGACTTGCTCTTCATTAGAGCTTCTATACATTATGAGAAATCATGTGTTATTAAGACTGTGTTTCATTGCTGAGTTGCCTCCTAAAAAATTGAGTTAGCCAGGGACAGCTAAAAGTTTAAACAAGCTCACCTGATTCGAGTAACTCAAATTCGTCTTTTTCGCAATATATCGAAGATAAAACATCCATTTCGTCCAATGCCTCTGTTGACATATTAGTGGCAAGAGTAAACAATCACATAAGTTAACAGTGAAGTATTTAAATAGCCGCAAGATGACTACGGTTGCCTACGTGATGATTCGTGTAGAAACATATATTCCGAAGAACAGTTCCGTGTCATATAAACTGAATTCTGAGATTTCGTTTGCGCGCAAAATACGATGTGTAATTTTCTTGTATACCTTTTTTCTTTTCTGGTGTTGCTTCAAGGGTGAAATAACGGCTTAACAACCTTTGTGCTTTCCTCTGGGGTCACAGTTAGCATTATTCTTGAACGAACCAATATGTGAAGCACTCTGCTCTAGGGTTTCTATTAAAAAGCTCTGCTTTGCAGGTACATGATGGGAAATATCATAGAGTGAACATACAGTGGACTGACCTATGCTCCTCATCAGGAGCAAAATGAGTAAAGCAGTGAGTGTTACAATTCCTTAGCCCAATCGGCTTGAAAACACAGTTACTCTTCAGCCACTATCCATTATGTTTAACTTCAGCTCTGCCATTAAACTAACCCTTTACACTCCTTAGAACAAGTAATTTATGGAACAGCCTATACCATTCAGCAGAAACCACTGCTTTTGTCAAAAATAAATTTATTTGCATCAAGAAATTGCTGCCAAAGCATCAAAGGAAGAAAAGCATGTGGATTAACTGAGCAATACAGAACTGAATCATTGAATTATAAATCAAACTGAAAATGGTTGCCAGTCACATACCACGTTGTTTTTTCAGACACAATTTAATAAAATTGCCAAGCCTCATAGGTTCACAGTACAGTTTCAGTCATTGATAGATTGGCATCAGAAATATCTTCAATTTGATTTGTTCATGTGAGCATCTCCTTGAAATTCTTCCATACACTGAGAATAATGCTCTGAGAGGTGAGAGATTAACATATTGCTGTATATATATTTTACAAGTATACATTTCAAAACAAAGAACGTCCCTCCCTCACCATCACCACAGCACACAGTGCCATCATAATATCCCAAACATTCATGAGTACACACAATTTGATGAGAGCAGGCAGAAATAAGCATATCTACATCACAAGCAATGGTAACCGTTGAGAAGTAGTCTCTGAATATTAACCTAAACCATTCCCATCAAAGCAAATAACTTTTGTTGTGTCATTTATAACTGAGATTGTTCAATAAATACAATTCTTCACCCTCTATACCTATATAAATGACTGTATTTACAGACCTCGATTTTCTACATTATGTAGATGTCATTTATGAGGAAGTCCATCGCCACCAGGCCACTTTCATGCGGTCCCACACTGACTCAAGTGAGTCAAAGGCTGGACGAACATCTAGAATGGTGTGCCTGGGGACTTGACCTCCATCGTAGTAGTCAATTACATATCTGACTTCTTTTCCACATCTATCAACTATCCAGTCATGCCTGTCAAATGGAAGTTCATGCCTGCAAGAATTTAAAAAAATACATATATTTAAAAAGAATTAGATATATCTAAAAAGTGTTCATGACATACACGAAATGTAATAAAAACTACAGCACAGAGATTAAATTCCTACCCTGACTATATAACGGTCACTTACCCCATCCAGTGACGAAACCTGGCCCTTGGGGTGAGCTCTTTTGCTTTGCCTCCAAATCGTATGAGGGAAGGCCCACATGGACATTCTCTGAAAAAAAAACCCAAAACAAAACATGTGATTATTCTCAACGTGACAATTCACAAAATCTCCACAATCCTCTGGAAGATATTTGGGACAGACAGAAACCTCATTTTGTACTGACTTTGAATGGAGAGCCTCCCATCTCAAGATCTCCTGCCATGCCTGCTCATTGTTCTGATTATGAATCCTGATGATATTGTTCATATCCTTCTGGTTTATATCATCCTTATTCCATCGCCAACTGTGAAGCAGTTTCATAAAGACATCATAAATACTACAAGTAATTTTTTAATTGTAGTGCCGTTAACACAATCACAGATTAATTTTTGTACTCAGTCATTGGTGTTTTTTGAGACTTAAGTTTGAGAGAACAGGCAGCTGAGGAGAAGCAGTGATGATACTAACCCTTTTCGCAGCATTGCATTCCAAAACATCTGCTCAGAGGGGTACACCCAGTTATCCCCTGATCCTGAACGAGGGATGTTTGACTCCTGTCTAACAACAGACAAGGAGAAGGGCTGGCCGGGGGAGGGCTGCTGGTTGGGTGGAGGCATCTATAGTTTGAGGTAAAATCATTATTGAGCAATAATGTACAATTCCAGGGACTTTCACTTTCTTCAGTACCATTAACCAGATTAAATTTACATAACAATATGCTACCACAATTACGAATGCTATAACTACTTCACTACTTCACAATGGTACATGTACCATATTTGCTGGGTTGATGTCAGACAGTGTGGGTTTGACTCCACTGGCAGCTCTCATTGGACACTCTACAAACTCATAGGCTCGTTCTTGATGCGCCGGTACAGAGGGAGCGTTCTTCACCTCCTCTTTGGCAGAAACAGAAGCTTGATGCATTGGACATTCTGGTGGTGGAACACCTTATGGAGAAAGGCATTATCATGATGTTCATTGCACAGACTGTGGTTTAAAAAGAAAAATGATCACTTAGTCACAATATGTGGGGCTATGCACGTAGAGAGGTCCAAACCAATGACTTCTGGGCCAATAAGTATCAAGTGTCTCATGATAGGCTTCCACACAGCGAAACGCCTCATGAATTTCACCCTACCACTTTTCGCTCTGGGGGCGCGATCGCGAAAACAGCAAGCAAATTTGGCTATCCTGTTAGCAGCAACTGTAGTTGTGGCGCGGTGAAATAGCTGGTTGGCAAGCTAGCTAGCTAGCTATTGTAGCAAGCGATTCAGCTAGCTTGTGAAGTCAACCAGTCAACTGTGATGAAATGGCATACACATTGTGTTGTGTATGCTTTCCACCAATTTAATTACCTCTCGTTTTTTTTTTGTTCATGTTCTGAATACAATAATTTTATTAAGCCAATCAAATTATGCTGTGCACATCGGTATGTTGTACAACAACACCATGAATAAAATTCAAATATGTGTTTTTGCTATCACCCACGATACCCTACCTCGCGCTTTAAAACACAAATGTTCTTAAGACAATTAAATTATGCTGCGCACACATCAATATGTTCTAGAGCAGTACACTGTATAAAATGCACTAGTGTGGTAACCTCCCGCTCTTTTCCACTTCATGTTATGAATAAATTCATTCTGTTAAGCCAATTAAATTATGATCCGCAAATATCGACATGTTCTAGAATAATACACAGAAGGAAATGCACCAACGTGGCTGCATCACGCTCATTTCGAGTTCTTTTCGGGAGGTAGTGCTTGGATATACAAATGGGTTTGCAATCCCCTTGTCATCCTTGTTGTCACTGTGGATCGGCTGCGCAGAATATTGGCACTCACCCTCCTTTATTGCCGGAGAACACGCCGACGTCACCACAGATACTGGGTTCATCCAATTCATCAGGCCCGTAAGACCCACGGCGAGTATCATTGACTTGTACAAGAGCTGAGCTTGGAAGCCGACCTTTTCCAGCAATATTTTAGGCCCACCAAGGCACAGTTTGATGACCCGCTGAGCCAAGTCGGGCCCGGATAGCCAGGAGAGACAGTCAAATGCGCAAATCTGTTGGGCCAGCGAAATGTCTCGCTATTTGCATTCGGTGAGTGTACTTTGTCAAGTCTGAATTACAGCATGACAGGGTTTTTTTTTGTTGTTTGTTTTTTAAATATCAATCCAGTAAACATGGTATGCAGGCCTACATTTATGATCGTGCAAGTTCACAATTTACTCCTACATAGCATCCATAATTATCATTACTTGATGTCATTATTATTATTGTTTTTATTATTATTGTAATTTTTTTTTACAGATACCTTGCCACCAGTGACTCCTTTAAAGCAATCAGCTTCAGGTACTGGGTGGGGCACTACACTGTGATCAACATAGCTGGAGATGTTTGTCAGGCAACCTGGGACTGCCTTGTGGATGACTTCATGCAAGTGCCAACCAAGCAGGATTGGAATACCATTGCTGAGGGTTTCCTTCAGCGGTGGTTCTTCTAAAACTGCTGGGGCTCCATGGATGGCAACCATGTTGTGATCCAGGCCCCCTCCAATTCCGGATCTCTCTCCGCAACTACAAACACACATTTTCCATTGTGCTGCTTGCTGTTGTGGAGTATTTATTCCAGATGTTGGACGTGAGTGGCTACGGCTGGAACAGTGATGGCGGGAAACTGAACAACTCCCCCTTTGGTGAGGCCCTGAAAGATGGCACCCTGGACCTGCCAGGGGACCGTGCCATCACTAGAGCAGAACACCGGTGCCTACTGCCACATGTGTTTGTGGGGAATGAGGCCTTTCCCTTGTGGGTGAACCTGCTGCGACCTTTCCCCGGCTCAAACCAGGGAGAGGAGGGTCTTCAGTTACCACCTTAGCCGTGCCAGGTCAACTGTAGAGTGTGCTTTTGGCATGCTCTCCAGCAAGTGGAGGATGCACAAACGCGTCATCTGTGTCAGCCCAGAAAAGGCAGAGGTGTGCGTGAAGGCTACCCGCATACTCCACATACTTCACAGGAAGGAGGACCACCAGCAGCCCAGCAGCATTGCCAGGGCAGGAAAGAGGCACAGCAGCATTCTGGGATGTGCCTCAAGTCGGCAGTAACGATGCTGCCAAAGCCGCCATCCGTGTAAAGGAGACATTCTCTGCATATTTCAATGCAGAGGGCGCTGTTCCCTGGCAACAACACGTGGTGTAGCCTATGAAACCAACCAAAGGCTCTTTTAAGAGCCACCCATATTACTCACAGAAAGGCCATTTCCAAATGTTGCACAAGCATTGTAAGGATTTCAAATTGAAGGTCTACGGGAAAGAGTATTCAGACAAGCGGTAACTTCTGCTGTGGTACGTTAAGTGGTAGCAATAGTACGGGTAAATCACAGCAAGTCATTATTATAGCAGTGTTTATTCATTCAATTAATTTATTTAAGCTTCATTAATTTACATGTAAAAATAATGGTTACTGATGTGTTGACATCTGGGACTGCCGCAGACCCTCCTCCTTTTCAGCCTCATAGACCATTCTATGAAAACAGAATTTGAGCTCAGAACGCTTGGCCAACGGCAACCTTTTGAGCGTTGGTATGAGACTTTTAAAAAACAGCTCATCCTCATCTGGAGGGGCTGGCTGAGGTGAGAGCCCCTCAACAGCAGAGAGTATCCTGTCTTCGAAAGAGCTGAACCGCTCCTTCCTTGCTCTCTTCCGCGGTGGACCAGAGGGGGTTCTGGGGGGACCTGGGACTTGACCTGGGGGTCGGGGGCCCTGTTGGGTTTGTGAGACTAGTGGGGAATTACCCTCCACTGCCTCACTCTCCCTAGCCTGGCTGTCCAGTTGATCCTGGCCCTCCTGGGGGTCTGGGGTTCCGTCTTCATGGACAGGTGCCTGAGGGGATGCTGCCTGGCTCTCCATGGGGCCGCCCTCCTTGCCTCCCGTGTGGAGCTGGCTGAAGCTCCCCGACATCTCCCTGTACTCCAGGAAGGGTGCCAGGAAACCCATGGCCCTGAAAAACTTCCATGGCCTATGGTCCGCCAGCCCCACACCATTCCTGGACCTATCCTTTTCTTTATTTTTTTCTTTTTTGTAGGTGTCCCGGAGGCCTTTCCATTTTTTTTTGCACACGTCCTCTATGGGAAAACAAGCATGCATATGGGAGAAGCAATAAATATGTAACCTGCACCTGTGTGCTCACAGTAATTATTTTGTCTCCTTGGTCTCCTCCAAAAAAAAAAAAAGCCAGAAACTCATCAGCCTATAAAAAGTGCGTGATAAGCTGGAGATCTAAACTGTGTGATGCCGAAATACAATGCGAAAGCATACGCCAAGAGCATAACTACACAAAAAAGTTTGCGACTCTCACAAGTCATCACTATATTCTGGGTTACAAAAGATCATTTTGTATCTTTTTTGTTGGAAAGTCAAACTGAATATAACTGGGGAAATTTCCTTGAGTGTGCAAGTGCCTCACAACTACGTCACTGGGCACATCCCACCAGCAAGCAGTTCCTGCAGCCTGCTTCATCAGCCTCAATTAAAGGCTACACACACACACAAACTGAAGGCAAACTTTTATTTTTAACCTTGAAACACACTAAAGTGGATACAACAGCCATTTTATCCAGGCCTGCAAAAAATAAACTGCAGTGGGCCTGTCAATGATAGCTACGAAACAAGGTAAGCTAACGTTATAGCAACCTCTCACGGTTCAAAACGATAGGCATAATAATAAACCCACCGGGTGCACCAACAATCTCCGCGACCTTCTTCCATGCCTGGTTCTTCTTTACAGTGTCCTTGTAGTCGAACAAAGATGTGTCGAACAACAAAGGAAAACCAGAAACAGCGGTAATCAGCCTCTCCTCCATTGTCAATTTTTGAACATCCCGGGCTGTAAAGAAATATGTCACGTAGCGGTAGGTAGCACACACTTTGCTAGCAAGTCCATCAGATAACGTTAGCAGTTAGCCGGTCAACTAGCTCAAAAGTTAGATGCTACATGTAGCCTTTAGCCTCTGCCATCTCGGTCAGACTTTTTTTTTGTTACTCCCGCCTCTCTAGAGAACATCAGGTACCAAATACATCACACGCTTAACTGACTGGTTCTCGCGTGGTTCTCATTTCCATAAAGTTAGGGATTCGCCATCTCAATTTCACTTGCGTCGCCGGATACGTTCCGATTTCGCCCAATCAGAGTGAATTTCGCCCCCATACAACCTGAATGAATGAATCAAAATTCGCTGCGATGGAAGCTTACCGTGAATGAGAGCAAAGCGAAATTCGCTGCAATGGAAACGTACCATCAGAGTGATAGTGCTAAACTAGGAGTAGAGCCCATTGGTTTCTGTAATTGTATTTATTTGTCTTATAAACTGGTCCTAGAACAGTAATCTCATCCTGAGAAAGTTGATACACATGACCTTCACGTAACATACGTGAAATAGTGGTGGATCTTGCAACAGATAACTTGGTAAGCATACTGAAGTATGGCTGTAGTTCAAGTTCTCTGTCTCTGTATTAATTGACACTATCACCACATTTTGTAGAGGAAAAAATAAGATTCTTACTTTGTTTGACATTCTGGTGCATTGGGCAGCCTTGTGGTGGACCCCTGCCAAAGTCAGGCATGACCACAGCCTCTGCCTTGACTGTGCCGGCAGCACTAGACATAGTATCGCCCATCATTATGGCCCCACACGTTCAGATTTACCTTCGAAAAATCAGAGATGACACCCGTGTCTTTATATGTATATTTTACAAATATACAATAGCATGCACCACTAATTCAGCATCACTATAGTACACAGAGCAAGACAGTTTAGTTTGACGTTAACTCTGAGACATGATGGGGGAAGCCAAGAGGAAAATGGTATGAAACACATGTCATCCTGTCCAAAATAACTGTTTTTAGATTATATATGGAATTGTCTTAAACAATTCAGATTTATAATTTCTTGATGCATACTTAAAACATCTGTGTGGTTAGACTGCCCTCAAAGTGATATATCTCAGAACAACACTACAGTCTAATGAGCCTGTTACGAAGCAAATAGTTCTCCACGCTATCAGGGTATAGATTTCACTGATTTGCTAGAAGAAATCCCCGATGTTGAAGATGTAAGTACCCAAAACATCTTTCAGCAAAGACGTAGATGTCATAAGAAAGGACACGAGGATTGTATGCTGTGATCTGACGTTTCTCAACGGTCCTCATCGGTGGAATATTCTAGACTCCCGAAATAACATGCTTGTGCTAGCTGACATTGACAATGACACAGCCTTTGTTTACCTCACTCAGTTGCAATCGATCAAAATGATTCAGTGAGCACGGAGGGATATAGTTTAAAAACCCATGAAATACAGACAGCATTGGTAGAAGTTTAGCGGTAGTTACGTAGAGCTCACACTCACCTCCTCAGCGCCTTTGTCAATGTCGTAACAAACTTATGTCACCCACAATGCATTGCATTCGTTACCTCACCACCGATGTACGTTGAAGAGCTGGATGAATCGGGAGTCGATTACTATTCCTGTATAGCATGTGGATGGTGCGCTTTGTATACTTGAACGCATCACAAATCAGCTAGTTTACTCAGGTTGTTGAAATATGTGATCGTTATGAAACAGGAGTATCAGGATTACTAGTAGTCCGTTAATTTACAGGCTCTTCTCAGAAATAAACTAAACCGTAGGATGTGCGTAAATCCGTAAAAGGTTTGATAAAAACATTCTGGGAAAAAATAAAAAAACAAAAACTTGCAGAATGACCAAGCTTGAGAAGTCCCAATAGTAAAAACATGATTTTTAAAAAAACCTAAAAAACCATGGTAAGCTTTTGGTATCATGTGATTTTCAAGTCCGCTCGTGTCATAAATTTGGAATAATCAAGCACGCCAGGCATTTTCTCTCATAAATCACATGAAACATAATGATTGCATGGCTGTCATTGGTGGCAGACGTTAACAAAGCAGTTGTATTCGTTCACTGCTAGTGTCTCAGGAAGCATGATTCTTAGCGAACAATTTTAATTTTAACACATCCTTTTTTTTATCAGTTTAGTCCATTTCGACCACGTATTGATTCTACTGCTCCAACCACCGCCACCGCTACAACTACTACTACTGCTGCTGCTACTACTACTGCTACTACTGATGATGATGATGAGGAGGAGGAGGATGAGACGATCTTGTCTGGAAGTATGTAATGTATTTTAGTATATGTAAAAAATAAACATTTCTATATTTTTTTCTGTATTTCTACATATACAAGCAGTTTATTGGTTACACAACATAAGCTTAAATACATCAGCATTAAATTTATGATCATTAACATGTTTATTCAGAAATTACATAATGTATGAATTCTTAGTTGCCCATATTGAGAAAAAGTACCTGTGTTTTCTCATGTTTATAATGTATGGTTCATATGAGAATGTACTGCACTTACTACCTTTTCATGTTTTGCCTGATTTTATAAGAGCTCAGAAGACTGGACCCGTAGGTGGTAGTGTTTTTCTTTCAAAGAATTATGGCTCTTTTTTTTTTTCTTTATCTCAGACCATATTTCAGTTTTTCTGTTTTGTTTTAGCTTTCACGCATCTGCTCGATTGCAAGACCTTCAAGCACCCTCGTATAATCCTGCTCATCCACATCACATTCATGACATCCAGACAGAGGCTGGAGAGAATCCAGGCAATGCAGCCTGCCACAGAGAGCCGGCAGAAGGCATCCGTTCCGTAGACTGAATACATGTCACCGTAATACACAGGAATGACCGCAATCCTCACCAGGAAGAACACTGCTGCCATCGCTACACCATTGACCACATTGGGTTTGGAGAGCTTGTAATAACCCAACACCTTAAAAAACCAACTAAAAAAAAAAAAAGAGCAGAACAAACTGATTGCACAGATTGTTTTTTGAAAAGTAAGTCATATTTCTTAATGTAAAACAGAAAAGACACAACACATTGGGAGACAAACAAATCTCTACAGAAACAGAGTAGAGTTCTGTATGAATACGATGATTTGCTAACAGTTGGCTTGCTGTGGATTCACTGAATTGAATAAAGTTCCTATAACACTTGGTGTCTGTCATTTCGTGTAAGTTACCTACCGCTGATTCACAAATGGGGTTGAAAGCTCAGAGAGCAGGCGGAAATTAGCAAAATAAGGCAGCATCCCTTGACTCTACAAGAAAAAATAAAATAAATCAACCAGAATGTCTCAGAAACAAATTTCTAGTTTACAGCAGGGTGTATTCAAAGTAATGTTGTTACTGGTTTAATTCATTATAATTCACAGTAATAATATTTTAAAAATGGCTAGAATACCAACTGGATGCATGAATTTCTATCTATCTGTTGTTTTTGTGGTGAATGCAAATAACAGGGTAAAAAAAAATATTTCGCATAAAAACACAAGAGAAAGAACAAGCTGTGTGACAAAACCTGTTAGTGATGAAATCTGTCAGTGTGCATTTGAGAACTCACCAGAACAAAATAGTAAGCATACAATGCTGCCAAATGATGTATTACGAAGTACTTCTCCCCTATTGATGTCCAATAGTAAAACATAAGCAACATATCTGGAAAAAAAAGAGGAACAGGACACTCATGTCTCAAAATGTTATACGCCATCAGGCCATCAGCGCGTTTGTATTAAAATATGGCATGGGGAGCTTCTCTCAGGTAGATAGGCAAAGAAAGGAGAAAATCTTGACTAAACAGACACCTCACCTGATAGGAGGTAACCAGTAGTAATGCCTACATTTAATTGTACCAGTGTAGGATCTCCCCTGTAAACACAAAAGAAACCAATGAATGTAAATTCAAACCAAAGTGTTAATGAAAAAATACTCAATATGTTAAGCAGAATGTTTTTTTTTTAAATGAGTGAACCAGATGGGATCTTCTTTAGTGGCTTCATCAAAGAGAAAAATGTAGAGACAGAAGAGTCCGACCATCACGGCATGAAATGTAGAGACAGCCCTGAGAGGGGAGAAGACACAAATGAAAAACCAGACAAACAGAACAAACAAATAAAAAAAGACCTCCCCTCCATCAGTGTTAAGACTTGAAAGTCTCAGAATGAACAAAATGGAGCTAAAACAACAACCTAATAAACAGTTCCTTTTGCTATACTTACTTTTTTCTTTCACTCAACAGGAAGTGAACAATTGTTTTATCAACAGCATGGTTTTGCTATTTCAGAAATGTACCCCTTTCAGACCTAACACTCACTGAACATGTAGGCACTGGATGCATCAAACAGAACAGATGCACTGTACATATACTCACAAATATCAAATTAGCTGGTTAGAGAGATCTATGGCAAACAAATCATTAAAAGCTGGACTGTTTTTAAGAATGAGGATAGAACCTGGTATTCCACTCTATCCTCTGCTTGTGGTCAAGTCGTGAGAAGCCAGAACTGAGACATGCGGATACCCAGGGAATTCCTCTATGGAATAGCCACTGGAAAATCAGGAAACTGCATCCTGAGACTCCCACGATCAGCAGACTGAAGGACTCCATGGTTGTCTAGCCCTGTACAGCGAGAGAACGAGAAAGAGAGAGAGAGAGGGCATAGATGTTTGGAACTTCATACTGGAAGCCGGACACCAGGGCACCACCTAAGGTGCCGCAGAATCTCCCCGCTGCCAGAAGTCCAGCACTGGATACATTTACATATCTGCTGACAAAGCTGTATTGACATCCAGAGGTCAACAGATTCAAGTTCACTGGTCCCCAGTGTGTTACAGGAACAATCCAAAAAAAAGGTGTATGAAATATGAGATGCATTTGACAGCATAGAAAGATATCATTATGCCCACAAGAAACAAGGGTAAAAGTTAAAAAAAATAGATGCGGCAGTGCCTACATTTAAAAAGACGTTACCCTTATACCATAAAAAGACGAAATTACCTCAAAATGAATATAAAAATGTTGCCATTGCACTGGAAGTTCCATTTTAGACTAAGAATACTTAGTAATTATAGGCGTTTTAATGATATCAAATAACATAGTGTACACTCTGTGTGTGTGTGAGTGGTCTGAGGACTATAGCTTCAAAATAGGTGATAGTAAAACCAACCTGCATACACTAAAGCCCCCCCCCCCCCCGCCCACACACACACACACACACACACACACACACACACACACACACACACACACACACACACACACAAAGCAACACAAAAATAAATGATTAAATTATGGGAATCAGTTTGGTATTATGGTGACAAATATGCCTTTCAGTTCTTTCCCTTGCGCCAAATGAGAAGCTCATAACATCCTTGAAAAGACACATTTTGTGTCCAGGACTTTGAGCTGTATGATGTATTCTATACTGGGGTAGTCTGGGGCAAAAAATGCTGACTTACTGAAACAAAATACAGGGGTGTTATCAAGTTCCCTCCAGTGCAGGAAAGAGAAAAGCACAGAGGAGAGAAACCAGAGAGACATCAACAAAGGCCTCTCTCCAGACTTTCAGGCATTGCACAGACCTTGTCCATCTCAACCACTTCACCTCAGAATGGTCAACCAACTGTGAACATATCTATTCTGACTCACAATTATAATAGTGTGCTACATCCTGGTTAATTTCAGATGTAAGAACTCCAAGAGAGCATAATTTACATAAATAAATATACATATAATAAATAAAATGATTAAAGACCCAAAAATGCAGAACATCTCATGGGTCTTGTAACTATATTATTTAAAGTCTTTGGAATATAATATGCTCCAATTTAAAAGACGTATTTAATTTTGAGCAATTTTGCTATGTATTCTTGGAGGAAAAAGGCTTACCTTTTCCCTTAGGTTGAAAAAGACACCTCCATCTTGAACAAGCCATTAACACTCTCTTTTTACTTTAAAGAGAAGTTTATTTAAATGTTTCTGAAGAAAAACAACATTTTTCATGAAGTAATTTCCAGAGTTCTTCTTGTATCAGAGCGAAAATGAGAAAGGATGAAAATGGTATGCTTCAAGGTGCAAGGCTTGCTCCACCTCCTTTCTCTCTCTCTCTCTCTCTCTCTCTCTCTCTCTCTCTCTCTCTCTCTAGCCCCCCTTGCTTTTCAGCTCTAAACAAGACAACATATATTCATTTTCAAACAAGTCAATCATTTAATTCAGTTAGCAACATTATTCATGAACGTGGTAAGGCAGAGAAAAATTTAATGAGCTTGTTCATCATATAAATGCTCTCTGAATTAGAATAAAATAATTTTCTTCTATCACTACAATGATTTGTGGCTAACAACTATACATACTAATCTTATTTATTTAACTATAGAAAGAAACTGAAGGTCATTTGATCTGTTATTAAGGTTTAAATCTGTGCTATGAAAAAGCAATAAAAAAATGAAAGGATGCCCTTTGGTTTTCAGTGATTTTAGCTGCACAGTTCTCCACTGGATGGCGCCCTGTCTTCAGAACACCATCTGCACACTGCACACAGGGTATAATTACAGAACATCTTGCCTTTCTAATTTCGATGCTACAACAGAGTCACAGTGTGAGTGTGGTCACACAACAAGTAAATAACACACATTAGTAGCTATATGAAAACAGTGTGATTTAGAAAGATTTAAACCATACGTCCATACAGGCTGCCGCATTTCACCCTCTGTCCCTCGTGTCATAACTATTTTCATTGACTATACAAAGCGCTATTCGTATGACTTAAGTATGAGACAAGTCACAAAATTATACCTAAATTAAGATAATGCTATAGGGGAAACGATGGATGATTTTTCCAGAGTTTCCAGAAGATTCTAGCCAAAATTAGTCCTAATAGTATGTAAATTCAGGCTTGTGAGTGGTGTGTTAATTGGCCAGAGCACTGGTTTCAGTTGCATAACACATGAGAGAGACACAGATTCGCTGCTGTGGTAAATACAGCCAATAAAGGAATGTAAGGAATGCTCCAGACAGATTTATGGGAAAACAAGAGAAGCGCCCATGGTTTTATTGCCATTGAAGGGGAAGTACCACCAATTTTTCATCACGTCACTAACATGCTCTTACATAGGCAACAGTATCGGTGGGGATGGATTAACGAACAGTTTGTGCTCAAAGTTTTAAAAGGTTATAATTTACATCCTGACTTAGTAAAAATGTGCATTTAGGAAGCCTGGATTTAGATGGAATACTGCACATGCATGTCAGTACAGTGAGGATAAGGACAGAAAAGTCACATTTTTGCAACATTTGAAAAAAATACTATAAAGAAAAGACAGACCTTCATGTCTTAATGCCCAATGCTTGCAACATTGCTCTTCTCAAGAGACTCTCCTTATCTTTTAACAGCTTCCTGATTTAGTTGTGGGTTTTTTGTTGTTGTTTTATTTGTTTGCTGTTTTAAACAATGATCATGTTCTATCAAATATCTGGCACCTGGCCAAAAGTGAAAAGAATGAAGATTAAATCACTAGTAATCTTCCGACTGATCAACTTGCAAGCGTACGAAAGAAGATTATTAAATAGATAAAACCAATCAATCAATCAATCAATCAATAAATCGATCAATAAATAAACAAACTAAAGCATCATAGTTACAAAATATGTGAGATCTTAAGAGGCTATTTAATGATACTCCAGTATAAATCCATTTCCTAAAGAGGCTCATAGAACCTCATATCCTGATTTCCATGGATTTTTTCATACACAAAAATTTCTTATACACATCTAATCAGTTTTAAAGCTACGCATGACACTTGACACTATGCACACACAACAAATGACTTAAGTAGGTTGCAGAACTGGACATCCCTCAATGACTTGTGATTTTCAGGATGAGTTGTTTGGTGCAGTTTTTGACCATTGTTGAGCTGTTTCCTGTTTATGGACACTGAGGTCCCTTGATAGCACTGCTTAAGCCACAGGAAACATGTGGAAAGAGAAGGATGTGATTTGTCCAATGCATGAAGATGGGGATGTCCTAGCAACAGGAATACAAGAAATCAAGGCCTCAACCTCTTTCTGTTTTTAGCTGTCATCATGACCACGGGATTCTTCCTTTTCTTCCTTCCAGTTCTTTCCAAATTGTGTAATGGCCTCATACAAGATACATGATCTATTTTCCCCCACAGATTCAAAATGATGCTATCTAAGTGTATGTAAGTGTAAACGTACATTTTGTGTGTAAATAAACCAACGGCAGACACATTATCTGGTCCTCTCTACTCTTCTCAGATTCTCTCTTCTGACTATTCTTTCTTTAGATGGACAGGTGGAACACAGTTAAGGAATATTCTGAAATTATTATGTGAGAGCAACCTAGTTATGAATTAAAGATCATTGATCCTCGTCCGACGATCTTGTTTTACTTGTTTTATGAAAAACACAGCAATAAAAGTGAAATTGTTTCACGTTTGTACTTCACTCATAACCGAGTCAAGATAAATATGCTGATGTATTTGTGTAAAACGTTGAGTTCTTGTTGTCCAGTCATGACGGACGCTTCATATTTTCTTTTGCCAGTGTCAGCTAAATCTTCAAAAGCGAGTTTGTATGCCTACATTCTGATTGGCGGGAGCGTTCTACACTTCATCGCACCTCTTTTTTTCCTCGAGAAGTTTTACGTTCAAATCGTCTCATTTGCTTGCTAAGTTGGATATAGTGGCTATAGGTGAAAGGAGGCAGTCTCACTTGACTGGCCTTGGCTCGCATCTTTTATTACCTGGATCAGCAGCAGAGGAATCGAAACAAAACGCAAAGATTGCAACGTTTTGTTGCATGGATATTTGTCGACTAAGAAGAAAATGAGTCAGTTTAACAAAGGTCCTGCGTATGGTTTGTCAGCCGAAGTTAAGAGTAAGGTAAGCTGTGCAGAATGTTTCACCGGTTTTGTCCATTTTATCTTTGGGAAACTATCAATGGAGGATTGTATATGTAGCCATGCGATCTCTGTTCTGATGCTACTTTACAAGCGATCTGTTTAATTGTAACGTTATTTTGTATCTTGTAGCGTTATTAATACAGAATGAAAACTTCGTTTTTGGAAGTGCTGGTCGATGATGTGAAGCGCTTTTCGAATTATTCTAATTTGATCAGTTTTGCTATTGTTCCGTCACAGTTGCTTGCCCTGAAACCTATTATCTTCAACAGCGTGGTCTAATAGTCAAACTTAATATGAGGTAACTTCCTCATTCTGGCACCCGTCTTTGAATTACGTTATTTTTCTAGTAGACGTTTATGTAATAGAGATTTGCTTATCTGTTTCAGATGTTTTAAAGCTATATACTATTGTTAACTTATGTTCACCTTCAGCCAACTTTACCATATTATTTCCTACTTGTAGGCTAAAGATAAAAATGCAATGATTGTAATTTGAAATGTTTTGCATTAAATGCTGAAATGTTTTGCACGCTTGGTCTCACATATGTGTTGCAATACTTAGTTATTTTACTTAGGTATTGGACTTTTCCTTGGAGCACGCGTTTTTCCCCCCTGACTACCAGAGCTGTTTTATATACAGTATGGGCATGAGATTTCATTTACTAATGGCTTTCTTCGAGTGGATACAGCCCAGAGTTAAGGCGTATTTTCTGTGCTGATCCTCATATCAGTGTTTGGAAGATTATCGACTATGTTATGAGCTGGTGAGATGCTGATAAAAAGGATGGATCGGCCTTTTGTTAAACGAATACAGGGTGGAGCCGTCCCGGTAGCAGCTTCGATATGTTGAAGAGGAAACAATTGATCATATATAGAGTCGGGTTTAGGCATCATGCACATCACAAGCTGTAAGTTAACACATTTTCGTGAATGCTTTTCACTCACTGACATTTCTACCGCAGAAAACTGGCATATACTTCCACAATATTTCTCATTTTAGGGTAAAAATCACATTAAATTGACCACAGTTCTCTTTGTGTTTTCATCTGAATATCGAGTTAGGTACTAAGCTAGTTTGTTTGTTTGTTTGTTTGTTTAACTGTATGTTTGTTTGACTGCACAGAATAAAGTTTGCACGTGCTCCATCATATTTACAGAAGTTTGGCTGTCGACCCCTCAGCTGCTTCCACAGGAAGTATAGCCTTAGTTGAGTTTAGTACCACCCCGTGGAGCACTGAATCAACAGAGATGCATGTAATGTATACAGATGTGAGGAAAGCTTTAAACATGGTCAGATAATCTAAGATGCTTCCTGAGTAACAGATTAGCATTCAGTCATCCTTTTAAGGGACCTGTCAGAGTTAACATGCTGATATAATCTCCTCCCCGAAATATTTTTGGAAAAACTTATCACAAAATGAAATCAAGAAGTTGTTGTGTGGTGTTTTTGCCAAGTTCAACATTGTTTTCTTTGCTTTGAAGCTCCATGGAGGGTCACACCTTTTGGCTTTTTTCCCCATCCTCTCAATGTAGTGTTACCACTCCTGCCCCTGATGGCCCACACCACTGTGTGTTTCAGATCTCTCCATGCTCTGATACATCTGATTCAAGTCATCTGCTAATTATCAAGCCCTCATTCAGCTGAAACAGGTGTGTTAGAACTAAAATATGCAGAGCTTCTCAAAGCTGGGTTGGGAAACATTGTCTTGGTGGAAATGAAGGAGATTAAACATTGCTGTGGGAACCCAAAAAGAATCACGCATCTTCCTGTATTTGTCACACCCAAGCAGTGTTTATCTTTGCTTAGAAAACTGTGTCCCATGAAAGATGGACCATGGTGTTTGTCAGTCAAACTCCCAGTCTTACCATATGGAAAATGCAGTGGACTTGGAGTTTCATGAAAGAGTTCCATTGCCCCAGTTTTCTTGAATCCATCCATTCACCTATTTTTGTTGTCGTTCTTCTCCATAACACGCGATGTTGTGCTTGTGGGTGACCAGCCAAACATTATAAGAACTACAACAAAGCTGAGTTTCACAAGTCCATCTAGTGTTAGGCTAAAACACTTGTCCTCAGAAGACCTCTGTCTGACCGTTTAAAAGAGATAAACGGATCCAGAGCTTAGCAAGAGTATTGACGACAAACAGAAGGAAGTCAGGTGCTCATCTGACACATATTTATCAAACATGTTTGTTTTTGAACAAATTTGAGTTTATAACCCACATTCCGATATGGGTCAAAACTGGTGAGGGTAAGATCAAAGGAAACTGCTTACTATTTTGTCATTTAAAGACACCATCTGGCCTATGTGAAGTTTTCATTAAACAGTATCATTCATATAAGGAGAGGTGTTAGTTCATATTTCGCCAAGTGTAGAGTGTCATATATAGCGTATGTAGTTTATAGTATTTTCAAGGTTATTTTTTTTTTTATCTCTCAACCAAACAGGGAAGTGGTTTGTAGTTTACAATCAGGAACCCAGCTCAGGTTTCTTTTTAAGGTGACTGATATTTCATGCACGTCTCATCTTGTCAATTACTATATGAGCAAATTCTTCAGTTCTCAAATGATTCTCAGTTCTCAGTTTTCAGAGATCTTTTATCTAATTACTCATTTTTGAAACTAAACGGTCAAATGTGTAGTTGTAGTTGAAGTTGTAGAGTCTAAAGTTTAGTTCTAAAGTAATTGTTTTTTTTGTTGTTTTTTTTTATGTCGGTGTCGGGACCAATGCAGAAGTATAGCTCATCAGTAGTGTGTCCATTACAGTGTAAATATATACACGATTGCCTTGAGCTCTGCTTTAGGATGAAGACTGTACACATGAAACACGATAGAAAGAAAGATGAAAGATTTTCTTATCATGGACAAGAAGCATTGCAGACTGCATCTGGTGCTTGGAGGTGGGCATGTTAAACAGTTGCTTGGGAAACATCTCTTGTTGACTACACATACTTCATGGGCAATTCCCCCGCATTATTTTGGTTTGGTGAACATATCCAGAGCAACAGGGTGAATAATTTATTGGCAGAGCAGCTGTGGCATTCAGTAAAGTCCTACTCTCTGCATTGTCTAAAGCAAATGAATAACCAGTCCTTGAACAGAAATGTTTTCCTGTTGCTGGCTGAGTAGCAAGCAACAGTTATCATGCTTAGCCTTTTAGGTTGACTCTTTTTAACGTCCAAAACTAACTTGTATCCAGGACAGGGCTGAGGGTGGTCTACTAACACAATGTTCTCACTCTAGCCAGATGGAGATATTCCCTCATGTCCACTAAATTTTCAGGAAATGCTTCCCCTGGTGTGGTTAGTACAGCAGCAAGACTCCCTGTCTGGGAGATTTAGGATGAATCAGCAGCCTACCAGACGATGTTCCCCTTTTTCTTACTGAATACTCTACTGTGACAAGCTTAGGAAACACAGGATCTATTGTTTGGAATATGACAGGGCAGCTGGATGTAAAGTTGGTTACTTAGTAACTGTACAACACATTATCTACAAAGATGGTTGGGGTGATAGGGGATCCCCCAGTTCATCTATTTGCCTTTTTGACATTCTGTGGGTGGGCATTAAATCCTCGTTCAGATCTCAACATCTGTGGTTCTTTTTATGAGAAATACTGGAGGTTTGTTGGTGAAATTGCTTGCAATCTCTAAGTGTACTTCTGAGGTCTTTTCTCCCCTCTCCCTGCCATTCACATTTCATCTTGTCATCTCTTAAATACAGGCATGTGTGAACAGGAAGAGATAATAAAAGTGAGATTTGTCTGTGGAAAAGTTGAGAGGAAGGGTGCAGATTCATCGCTTTCCTCCTCTTTTGTCCTATTGAGTGTAGACAAAGTTCTTTTCAGTGCAGGTTATGTTTCAGGCTTGTGTGGATGAAGTGAGAAAGACTTCTGAAAGACCAACTGGTTTCCATGATACATGAAAACAGCCTGAGGCATATTATGATTATTGAAAAATGTCTCTTCCAGTGTTGTGTGTACAAAACAAAGAATGGACCGTGTGTGTGTGTGTGTGTGTGTGTAATTAATGGTAGATGATATGATACCTCTGCAGCTCCTGTCACAAATCACCACGTGAAATCTTCTCCACCCTAAACCTCCATCTCACCTCATCTCCCCACCTCCAGTCAAGTTGACAAACAGTCTAGTAGACTTTCCAGTGTGGGGATTGTTTTTACATCCTGGTGGAGCCTGGTCAATGTCGACAAACAAAGCCTGTTACATGAAAAGCAGTCTGTTTGCTCTGCTGTTGCCTGTTGTGAAAGTGTTATTTCCTGGTGTCCTCGGGCTGGTGCACAGCTGTGACTAGGCTTGATGAAAACCTATTCCTCCATTAGTCCAGAGCTGCAATTGTTGTCATTTCCAGCTTGTACCCTTGGAGCGGTAGAGATCTTACAACAGTGTCATTTTGTGCATGCATGCACTCCATTATGTATTCCTTTCCACAAACACTCCAGTTAAACAATACGTGTGCAAAGGCAGTAGCTCATTGAGGTACATGGCTCATTATCTCCTGTTTCAACAGAATTTGTAATCTGAATTGATTTGTAAGTGCTTTACTTAGGTAATGGATAAGAGGAGAGAGGGGAATGGTGGTACGGCAACATGTGCTGTGACGGTGGACCTATGCAAGTAAAGGCCAAACAAGCATATTTAACCTCAATAATTTCACACGCTGGAGAGACTGAACTTCTTGTTTCCCATTATTACTCCAGTTATTCTAGTATTCAGCTGGACTTCATTTATTGTTCTGGTGCAAAGCCAGAGAAATACACTAGTGGCAGTTGTAAGCCACTGGATCAACTGATCTCTAATAAAGACTCATTAAGTTAGTCATCTTTAGTATATTACTAATCTTATCACTTAAATATCTTTTTCAGCATTGTGATGTTTTTCTTCCCTCTCCGAGGTTTTAGTCATTCTGTTCATCTGGACATGAGCTTTCCTTGGGTTGACAGATGAATGGAACTATTCCGAAAGGCAGAGTTCATACATGGGGCAACTTTTCAATGTAATATCCTGTATGTCTTTCTTCTCCTGGCACCAATCCTGGACAAACAAACTCGGGATGAGGAGCAGACGGCTTTCCAAAATTGTCCTTCTCCTGTGATTGCACCTTGGCCTGAAAAGGCACTTTGTTAGATGCTATATTTTACCATGAGAGGATTTACCATATGCGTTAGAAGTTTTAATTGTGATCAGAATACATAATGCAAGTGTGATGATTGTTCATTGTTTAACATGTGGTCAACGCAGGGTAAATGGCTTGGGAAAGAGAAGTCTTTATCAGTGTTTTAGTCGTGTCTTTTGGTAGTTTGGCAAAAAATAAGTAAATAAATAAAAGAAAGTGTTTATAAGCAGATGTGCCCTCACAAACTATGCACTGTAATGGCTATCTCAACTAGGCTTTGAAAATGGCACTACAAGGCCAACGAAAGTGATTTTCTTTCTGAGAGAAACACTGATGTATTGGTGTCCCATATGCACTCTATGGCTTACAGCTTTTGTTCTTGTTTTCAGATTGCCCAGAAGTATGATCCACAAAAGGAAGATGAGCTGCGTTATTGGATAGAGGAGGTGACAGGTATGCCAATCGGCGACAATTTCCAAGCAGGTCTGAAAGATGGCGTCATCCTCTGCGAGTGAGTTGGAATTCTGGTTGTTCCTAATCTTGCTGAATAACATTTATACTTTATCTATACTTTGTGAGAATTTTTGTCAGTATAATATTGGTACTGTTTGTGTATAACACAATTCATTTACTTTACAGGCTAATAAATAAACTACAGCCTGGCTCCATTAAGAAAATTAACAATTCCAAACTCAACTGGCACAAGGTAAGAGTTTGATAACAAAATTTGTATAAAATCCCAAATTTTAAATGTTCTATAAACTGAATCTATATAACATTTCTCTTATTTTGATCTTAAGTTATCCAAGGAGTAATTTTCTTCATGGATGAAGGTTTTCCTAAAGTTGTGCCAGGAAAAAAATGTACAGCCCTGTAATTATATCAAAATTGGCTCGAATGACACAGCTATTATTTTCTTTTGTCATTACTTCAGTTGGAAAACCTGGGGAACTTCATCAAAGCCATTCTTGCTTATGGCTTGAAGCCCAATGACATATTTGAAGCCAATGACCTGTTTGAGAATGGCAACATGACACAAGTCCAGACCACATTGCTTGCCCTGGCCAGTATGGTATGTTCTGTAATCCATCTCTGAAAAAGTGACAAAGGAGATGATGAAGTTATTTCTGCTATTGAGTTTTAATACCATAAGCGATCCGGATGTCTTGTCTAAATTGCCCATCTCTGATCTCTAAACATCATAGGCGAAGACCAAAGGCATGAATACAAAGGTTGACATTGGTGTGAAGTATGCCGACAAGCACGTGCGTCGTTTTGATGATGAAAAACTGAAGGCTGGACAGTGTGTTATTGGATTACAGGTAATATATCAGTGGTTGTTAGGAGTGTAATCTATATCGGTGAGCTCAAACAGATTTCATAATTAAAAATGGTGAAGCTGATATTTTGAATAGATGATCATTTAGTTCTTTTGATGGTTAGATGGGTACAAATAAATGTGCGAGCCAGGCAGGAATGACAGCATATGGGACCAGAAGACACCTTTATGACCCAAAGACACAAGCAGATAAACCATATGACCAGACCACCATCAGCCTACAGATGGGCACCAACAAAGGAGCCAGCCAGGTCAATGCTGCCTTAAATATATGTGGATAATTTATGAACTTGAAGCTTTTTTTTCTTTTGGAGGAAGATATGTAAAGGATTTCCATCTTTTAGATGGTTTGAGAAAATTTCAGTCGCTTTTGATGTTGGTCAAAGCAGTCAAGAAATGGCTCGAAGTGGTCTTTTCCACTGTATTGTATGTGCACTGACAGATAAAAACCCAGAGCATATAGAGTGCCTGAACATGTCTGACTGCTATCTGGCCTCTCCCTCCAACCATAGGCTGGTATGACAGCACCTGGCACCAGAAGGGATATCTTCGACCAGAAGGTGGCAGTGCAACCCGTGGACAACTCAACCATCTCGTTACAAATGGGCACCAACAAAGTGGCTTCACAGAAAGGCATGAGTGTGTATGGGCTGGGCAGGCAGGTGTACGACCCCAAGTACTGCGCCTCTCCCACTGAGCCGGTCATCCACAGCAACGGTAGCCAGGGGACTGGCACCAACTGCTCCGAGATCAGTGACAGTGATTACCAGGCTGAGTACCAGGCCGAGTACCAGGCAGGCTACCAGGATGAGTACCAGGGCAACTACCACGATGATTACAGTGGGCACTATGACCACGGCATTGACTATTAGGTTGAAAGTCTGGCAAAGAACACCCTGTTGAAAGTGTTTTTTTTTTTTTTTTTTTAATGCTTTTTTCTGTCTCAACAGAGTAAGGTGTCTATCCTTGCTGACTTCCTCTTTTGTAAGACAAATCGACAGAGCATGAGGGAAATGTTGCCTAAATGTTCCTCTTTAGATTATCAGTGTTTTATACTTATCTGTTATAGTCACACAAAGAAAATATCAATACAGACTAATTCTGTAAAAGTCTGATTAACATTGGTTTTCCTCAAAGGTAATGTCACCACATGTGCAGCATTGTGTAGTATTTTAATCTTTAAATTGTGAAGTATTCATCTTTCAGTCATCTATTATGTCATATCAGTAATGTTAGTCATCCCTACCCTCCATCCTTTTGATTTAATTCATTTTTTGTAAGGTTCCCACTGTTTTAATGGGAAGAAACTAAAGACTCAGCATTGAAAACCCAGTGTTCAATAGCACCACCATTTGGTATATGTAGCAAGCACTGGAGTATTGAGTATTAGATGTGTTTCTACAAATTTAAAGAAAGCTTATTTTTAAACTAGGTTTTTCTACATTTTTTTCTCTTTTTTTTCCTTTGATTTTTGGATAGAAAGTGTTTGATCACTCATCTTAGCGTATTGGTTATTTGTGCCATAATGACCCAGTGTAATGTACACCCTGCAAACCCTTGTATTTATTGCTATTGTCACTCAGTAGAGAGGACAGCTGTTTTGAGTGACATTTGTTTGGTCCAAATAAATTTTACTTTTTCCAAAAATGACATGTCTGTTTTTTGTAAAAAGTTACTAATGGAGGAATTTGTTGTTATTTATAGTTCACACTGGGCTCTCTCCCATATGTGTATAATATTCTCAGACATGTTGTCTTTATGTTTTAATGTTTGAGATGCAATTACTATGGGGATCTGGCACTGAATTCTAATGTCAGATGTTATTCTGGTAATGGTTTTTTTTATTCATCACAGTATGACTTTCTATTGGTCATTGCTCTGGTTTGACAGTTTTAGGGTAATATACCTCATTTTTCATTTTTATGCATGTATTTGTTTTTGAGCAGCTGAACTGAATTTGCTTGTAAAAATACTTCAAAAACTGATTTAGGGGTCATCAGGGAATCATCAGAGTAACAGCTCTTTACCACAGAGACAACCATCTCCAGAGGCACAGGACTTGTGTAAGGGCACAATGCACGGAAGGTCCATCTGAATACTGCCTTGTGTTAGTCTTAGGTTTGAAGCCAAGAGTTGCTGAGAGCACAAATTACAAAATCAGCGAATCTGGATTCAACCCAACAGTGAAGTGCACAAGACCACTCTGTAACCTGAAAGAGTGTATGAGAAAACCCACAGTGATTCCCATTTAACCCCCCCCCCTATCCCCAACACACACTGGCAGAGGAATAATCCCTGCTTTGTGTGGCTGTGGAATTCAGACCCGATAATACAGACTCAATTAGACAGAGAGTCCCACAGAGAAGCACAGGTTGCCTTAGCAACGTTGTCTTTCGTTTTTGGGGGGGGGGGGGGGGTTCACTCTTTTTTGGCAGCTAAGGGTCCAACCTATCTTATGGTGCAGCATAGCATTACTATTGCTGTCTGCTAAGAGTCAAACTGTCGTACATAATACAAAAGAAGAGCATGAAGAGTTTCCTAATGGAAAGGCTCAGTCTGTACTGTGCACACTCCTATGTTTTCTTAAGGATGTCACTCTGTGTCTTTTAGGTCCATGAGGATGGTTAGAGCAAGATTAAACATAATATGTTGTTAATGCTCGTCGACTGCTGTTGAAGTTCATCTTAAAGACGAAGACCACCAAAAAGATGTAAAAAGAAAGTTAGTGACTGGACAGATATCAGACAGTCCAAATAATTGTAGAGTAGGCTGTAAATGTATGAAATGCAGTGGGATGAATAGAGGTTTTAGAACTAATCTGCTTTGCACAGTAACCTTGGTCTGCTAATTATAAAGTCTGTCTGTTAATGAGAAAGTTCTGTTGAGGTGTGAATCATTACTTCAATGAGAAAATTGAAAGTGAAACAGTATGAAAATCAGAGAGACAATGGAAAGACGTAGGAATTTGTGTGTCCAGTCAGCTCAGTGGTTATGGTGCTGTGCAAATGCATCTGTTGCATGCAGATATGATCGTGCAATCGTGAAGTTATGTAGTACATAGTCTTAGCCAACCAGTCTAGTCATAATGTGGTTCACTCACAGTAATACAGACTGCAGTTTAAGAGTGTGGTTCTGGATGTCTTGATTAATATTTTCCACTGGTGGAATTCCTCCTCCCAGTTGGATGCTGCAGCTACAGACCAACAGTGTCTGGAAATGTTTCCCTCTCTGGTCCGGACAGCCTCTCCCAAGCACACTATTTTAAGCTGAAGATATCAAAGTGGAAAACAGTTTTTTTGCATATTATGTCTCATTAGTGATAGCTCTATAAACATCTGTGAGAATTTCTGGCTTCTTTCAAGATTACTGTCAGAGTATTCCTGGATTAGAACCATCACATGAAAGAGACAGTTGAACTCTCATGTTGAGACAAAGTTACATGATCTTAATGTATTGGCAATTTAAAGCTGAAACCACCCCACAGAACTGCATACGACACAGCTGTGAATGCTCTGTAGTATTCAAAGATGTCATTCAGTTGTACTGTTAGAACACATGGTTGTATAAGGCTTTCTGAATTAAGGACATATGACATAATACTTCAAATTTGTCACTTTGTTTTCCCCTCAACCACTAATTTCCCATGGGATACTGGGGATAATATCAAAACGAACACTTCTTAACAGGAGTAGAAAGCTACAGAGGTGTGATCATCTGATCTTTACTGAATCATATTCACTGTCCCCAGATTCATGTTGTGTAAAGATTCAATTCTCCTTACTAATTTGATTCATTTCAATCAACACTTTATGAGAGACCAGAGAACACAAGAAATGACTTCTTAGTGAACATCAGAAATGAAAGTATCCCAAATGACAGTGCTAGTGAGTAGCTTCTGATTAAACCACCTTTTTTCAGGCCTCTCTCTTTTTGTTGGAAAGACTCAGATGTCAACAGACCGCAAGTATGCACAAGGACACATGAAAAACTATTCAGAAATTCCCCAGTGCACTGACGCAACATTACCGCAAGAAACTAACATATAGTTGATGTGAAATTCTAGTCAGGCCTATTTCACAAGACTGTAGTGTTTAAGGTTTAAGATTTAAAATCACATTTTGTCAAATGTTTGCTAATGTCATCAACTTGGTACAGATCATTGGATTACACTGATCCAGTTAACTGTCTGACATCACAGCAGCTGTTTCTAATGCAACATCAACCATGTTTTATTCAACCAAGGTGTTGCCATACACTAAGTGGCCAGATTTTACACCATAACAGTCCAATGTCTAATTTTTCTATTAGACTACATTTGTAAGGCAAAGAATTTTATACTGAAATGAAAGTTCTCTTGGCTAAGATTGAAAAATGGCATTCCTCTTTATAAAAATATCATTGCTGTAATCATCAGTGCCATTTGCATCATTGTAATGTGTAATGTGACAGTCCGCACTGTCATCTGACTTGGTCATTGTGGATGATTTAAAATGAATTAAAATGAAAGGCCAGTGTGAGTATGAGTGTGTGTACAATTGACTATGAGAACGTGTAACAGTACGAGTATGAGGACGAATATGTTTCACTCCATAACCAGGTGACATAACAAAGGCTTTGTCCAGCTTTGATTCCCAGTGATATGTGAGTAGTATATGTGTTATGATACTCTCTCTCTCACTCTCTTCTTTTTTTGATAAAGTCTTTAACCTACAGTGACCAGAGAGGCATTATCCTGTAGACTTGGTTGAGGAAGGTTTAGAAAACCTGGGAAACTGTGGAAATAGGTGAAATCTTGTTTCTTAACTGACCTCTGTTGATCTAAAAGGAGTACTGCAGGCTTCATCCCACAGTCTGAGCCGGTTAACGCGAATCGTTGTCCGTCAGCCAAGTTCCGGCATGACATTTCTGTACTTTAATGATGTTGTGGTGCTGTAACAACACACCGTATTATTGAATCACACGACGACAAAACATAATCAATTTATCAAATGGCTGTAAAATTTGAGACATATTTGGCTGTCTGATTTAAAATAGACGAACAGATAATATGCTATCCAGAGGGGGACGGCGTTACATGTTATTGTGAAAATGGAATATTATACTGTAATAACCTCTGTTCAGGTGAAAAATAAAGCAAAATCATTCCAAGCTCACTGCTATATCATATAGAAAAAGAGATACATTGTGGTGCTCCTGAGTACTGGCAATAATCCATCTAATGTGTGTGTGTCGTGTAATAAGAAAATATTATTTTTATTACAATAATCTCTCAAATTTTATTAGCCACACACGGGACATGTTATTTAATAATCCCTTTAATGCTATTTAACATGAAATAACTGATGGTAGAAATAAAAGACAGGATGACTTAACATTTCATTAATATTTTGCAAGAATTTATTGAACTCTAGTCACATGCCCTTAAACATGGAATTTATGATGATATTGAATATTTGAACTTGTGAATAGTTTAACAAAAGTCCGTGAGGGCTTTCCAAGCAAGTGTGATGAGACTGACACATTGGGGTGGACCAGGTTTGGTAAAAACTGATTCATTCTTATCTCTTGAAACGATATCAGACAGCTAAAAAAAACCCCTCCCACACATTTACTAAATCAGCAGAACACCATGATTCAGTGAGAAATATGACAATGCAGTCTAGGATCCCAGATACCACTGTTAAAACCAAGCCATGTTTTTCATTTTAAAGCGCTTGTGTGCTCACAGAATGCTAGTTTCAATCTTTTTAAAAGTTTATCTAGAATACAACTTAAACAGGGTGGCACGGTGGCGCAGTGGTGTTGCCTTACAGCAAGAAGGTCTCAGGTTCGATTCCCGGCCGGGCGGCCAGGGTCCTTTCTGTGTGGAGTTTGCATGTTCTCCCTGTGTCTGTGTAGGTCTCCTCCCACAGTCCAAAGACATGCAGGTTAGGTGAATTGGTGACACTAAATTGCCCCTAGGTATGAATGTGTGTGTGTCTGCCCTGCGATGGACTGGCGACACACAGACAAAGGAGTCACACTCCTTACACTTTTACAGGTTTATTAGTTCATAAAAATGTAAGTACCTCTATTTTTTTTTTTTCCCCACAAAAAATGTGTACTTCTTCGCTCAGTTTAGTTCTTACCACACATAGCCACATACTAAACCAGACCCTTGACCTGAATTAGCTAACACATACCACAGATGACAACATAGATTTCCTCTCTTTATGTACCTCTTTATGTGCAATGGGAGAGAATCTGGATGCCTGTCTCAGACTGAGGAATCAGCAAGGAATGCGTTGGCTCCAGAATTTTCTCTGACCACTCACATTCCACAGACACCATTATCCCTTCATCGCTCCCCAAAAGTAGCGGAAAAATACGACTGATTCACTAAGGAACGAGACGCTTGGTAGTGCCTGGTATATAAGCATCTGTCAAATACATGGGGTGGCTTACCCATCTTAATTCTATGACTGTGGGACCACTATACGAAGCCTGTCCAAAAAGCAAAAGTAGAGGTCCCTAGAGCCACAGAGGAATTTTGAAGAAGATGAGAATGAGTCGAGGTCTGTTCCAGAGGGACAGAAGGGCATGGGAAACTCAGTTGGGGTACTCTTTTAAATTTCATATTTAAAGTTTTTTGGTTTTTTTATTCTGAGCTTTAAAAAAAAAAAGTCAAAAGCAGGTATGCCTCAAGGGGCAGAAGTGTAAATTCTCCTGACTTACTGCAGATTACTTGAGTAAAAGGATGAAAGAATTTGAGAGTTTTGTGTTTTCCTATGGTATCTACATTACCGTTAACCCAATAATGGTCCTGATCACACCACGATGTTTCAAATTTGTCACCAAACCTCCAATGTTACATATTTTCCAGACTCTGTGCTAAGTTTAAAGTCTTAGGAGAAAATGAGAACGGGCCCGTTGCACATTATGAGTGAAATGATGACTCAAACAAGCTGTGAACCTACTAACATTGGCAGGCAGGCAGGCAGGCACCATGCTGACACACACAGTAAACATCTGTGGTTGACCAGATTAAAGCCAAACCAAGCACAATCCTTTTATATCACATACAAGGACATTTTTGAAAGGTTTGTAATCGTTGGCCTCAGGAGTGAATTAGTCAATCTGTGAAAAGTTATCCAAAACAGACTGTGGCCACACTGACTGAGAGGGGAAAGAAGAAAGGTCTGGAGGAACAGGCATGTTCTGCTGACAGGTGTAATCCTTGACATTTTTTGGTCCAGATAGGAAGGAGTCCTGCTCTGTGTTTCTGACTTTACTCTGAGATCATTCAGTTTCAGTTTCCTGTTATTTCATATGAGAACACATCCAGCTCCCAGACACAGGAAGAGAGTTCTGAATAAATGTTGCTTCAGCTCTTTCTCTCTTAAGTGAGAAATGAGGCAAACATGAGGGAAGGGATGGTTTAATTAAAAAAGAGAACAAACACACACACACACACACACACACACAGAGAGAGAGAGAGAGAGAGAGAGAGAGAGAGAGAGAGAGAGAGAGAAAAACAGTTCAAAGTTGCTTCATTGAATTTTGTTAAAATGTTATTTCAAGAGAAATGAAAGCCATGGTTGGTACTGTTACAATGGAAACAAACAGTTTGTCATAATTTATTATCATAAACACCATATTTCCATTACAAAGCTATTCACACCATGCTTGCTCATCTCTCCCCTATCATTCAGTGGCTAGTTCACCTTCACAGAAATAACATAGCCATGTAGTCAATAGGAATGCAGTTTTAGTCAACTGAAAGAAGCTGATGATGAAAATGATTGAAAGTTTTTGAACAGAAATGGGTGTAGAGGACATAGTTTCTGGATGTTTTTTTTACTCTAGACTGGTTGGAGTCTGAAGAGCATCTGGGATCATTCATTTCCTCTCAGCGTGGCTACATGCCCTTATATAACAGGCTCTTTCATGGATCAAGTCTCATGTGGGGAAGGGGGGGGGCATGTTCTAGGACATCTTGTATTTTATTTCTTAATCATTTATTTAACCTTTTATTTTATGCTAAATTATCCAACTGAGACCCCAAATCTCTTTTGCATTGAGTTTCTGGTTAAGAATAATGTGATTTATACTGCAAAAACATTAAAATAAAAAAACAACAAATAAATATCAAAAACACTGATCAATAGTGTAGTCTAAAAAACTGAGTAGGATGTCTCTAAGAAATTCTTGATCGTTTTTGGAGTTACTTGTTGTTGGACCTTGTAGCCTTAAGGATTTATTTGAGATTTAATCCAGGACTAAAGAGCAGAGCAGCCCAAAGCATTTGGGGTGAAAATAATCTCAAACATATATGGGATTACAGAAATTCTGATCACATATTAATGTTTGTAACAAGAACATCTTTTATTTGTACATTTATTTGCAATGGTCATAATACATTTAATCAAGTCATGAGTCATCATGCCTGAGTATTAAACACAATGGAAATTACTTCAAATACACATGAAGAGAAACTGGTGAATAAAAAAAAAAGCTATTACCTAAATTTAGCCTTAGTCTTCCCTTCAGTGAAACTGAATCATGGGCATCACAACAGCTGTGATCACTCAAAAGGACGTGACAGAATTTATGAGCTTTGTTGAAAATATATTTTTTTTAAACCAAACAAATATGCAGGCTATACAAATATGTTTATTATATACTTTTTAAAGATTCATTTTTTGAAGAAACTGCTGTGTGTTCAATAGTGGCACCGCACAGGGACTTGTTAACTTGGCCTCAACATATGTTTTACTAGAAGCTTCTCTGAAAGACCAGTAAAAACCCAAAGCTATTTACTGAGACATTGAAATAGCATATGGAATTTTCTCTCCACAGGGAAAAGAGACAATGGAAGTACAGTCTGGGTGAAAGCGTATACTCATGTCAGAAACAGTTGCAGATGAAAACTTACTGGAAAGCATTTTAAAGGTGGGGTGTCTGAAAAGTGGTAGTCAACCTGTAAGTTCTTTGGAAGTCGTCTGTGGAAACGACAGAAAATGAGTGGTCACCATGAGATCATTTTAGGACAATGACTGAAGTCAGGCTTTAGGGGAATGATGGAAAAAGCAGAAAATGCTCAGACAGATCTAATGTTGAAAGAGCTCAGTATTCCATTCCTAGTCATGAATGGGTCTTCCGTTTCATTTCATGCCAATTAACCAAAGGCGGCTGGATCTGCTATTTAAATTTTTCTCCACTATTCATTTTTACCCCTAACACTAAAGCATCTTCTGTAAAAGTTTAATCATGGCTGGTGGTCAAATTTTTGAATGAACTGTTACATTAAACATACACACACACTCATCTATTTATTTGTTTTTGGTTGGTTGTTTGTTGGTTGGTTGTTGGTAACAAATCAAACCGATGGAGAGATAAAGAGTTATGCTAAGAGAGGAAACTGAGAGTGGAAATGTGTGAAAGCATTGAGTCCATACACCATTTTCATGATATATAACATCAGCATTTCAATTTCTTAAACCAAAGATATCTGGCATTATCCTCAGAACTATTTGCAATTGTTATGGACTATTTATATGTATACAGATAAATAGATACCTCAACTGATTTAAGCTAATATTGTTAACTATGGATTTCTGCAGTGAGGAAATTCTCTCTCATTAGGGGGAAAAGGAACTTGAGTGTGCTGTTCTTTTCAAACCAAAGCAGTAACAACTACAGCAGTAACAACAACAACATCAACAACAACAACAAAAATGGTTTCTTCTAATGATAAACTGCTTTGAATTCCGAGAGATAAAATCGATACAATGTCAGAAAAAATTGATACAATGTCAGAAAAGACACTTTCCAGCCCAACATGTATTTAGTTTGTAACCTTGGTCTTAAGAATGGTCATTTTCACCAAATTTCACTCATGATCTCTTCTTGAATGTTTGTGGTAAATTCAGTTCATGCTTTTAACATACATGGAAGAAATGACACAATGACATGAGATTTAAATGTGGCCATTGCTGAATTAACGCAATGGCAGTAACTTCCTTCCTCTTTTTGCTGTGTAAACTGTCTGAAAGTTTATAACCAGAGTGTCACCGGACACAAGGAAATAACATAAGATTAATTCCTCTTTTTGTCACGTCTGTCTGTTACAAAAAGTCATGGGCTTGAGAGCTGAAATTAAAAACTATCAAATCACCACCTACGGGAAATGGCGAAATGGCGTAATTCTCTGTGATATAACAGTACTAGCGAAAAACATTTTGACCAGTCTCCTCTGCAATTTTTTTTTCTAACACCAGACATGACAGTGATGAAATCTTCCCTTGTACTGTAATTATTTCTCGGCATTTTTGACCATATTTCGTCAAAATGTCTATTATGCTTCCAAGTGAGGTATGAATACTCGTTACTGGAAAGCTCCTGTGTTATTAGTCATTATTTATTCACAGACATTGTCTTGGGTGTAGAACACATCGCAATGTGCTGAGTGGTTGAGGAGAATGGGCAGTAGCTTTTAATCTTCATAATAAGTGTGTCAGAATGGAAGATGCTGACTTCTGAGTATTTGGTATATCGAGATCAGGTTGCCTCTACTCTTGACTTCCCTTAAACTCCACATATTTATGGGATATTTGTGTATTTGCAAGGGCTTTGAGTTCTCACATGCTTCTACGCCTTGTAAACATGTCATCCCTTATCAAAGGCTAAATGCATTGCTCCATGTATCAGCTATTTGCAGACCAGCTGGCTGTTACTTGAGGAATGACTCAAATTGGACTGATTCCCAATTGCTGTTTAGTGGTTCCTCAATTAATATATGTCAGAATAACTCATTTCCTGGTCCAGCTGAGGGAAATTTTGTCTTTAATTATGGGATCATATCATGCGCTAGTCAGCTGTTAGACACTGCATCTCTGTCATACCTGTAACTAGTTTTCTAAATAAACAACACTGATCAATCACGATAAAGAAAGAAGAAGTTGATTCCACAGTAATTCAGCATAAAAATACAGGCATGCTTACAGGTAATAAAAACATGATGCACTGGGTTAAAGTAAAGCACAGCTCACATACACAGCAATGCTACGTTTAATGACATAGAGGCATGCTCAGTCAAGTGATACGTTCATGGAAAATTACTGAGCAGATTCAAAAGTATTATGACACCATATCAGTAAGATAGACCTGTGAAAATTCATAAATATTTGTTTATGCAACTTCTGAATACACAGTCTGCAAATTCATGTACCCAGAGCACATTTTAAAAACATTTTTACATCATTTTCATGACTGACCAAGAGTACCCTACAAGCATACAAAAATTAATCAATCTTTAAAACTGGGTTTCAGAACTAGCCCAGAAGTGTATTTCTTGTCTCAGATTTGTCCATTTCAGACATGCTCAGCCAATGTAACAAGAAACTGTTTTAAGATAATCATTCATTAGCACGTATCATTTCAACACGCTATCGCAAGAGTTCTGAAATTTCTATTCATACTTCATTTCATTCTAGTAAAAGCTGTCAGTTTGAAATAGTCCAGGTTTTCGCCCATTTTTACCCAATATCAACTATCTCATCCAGTTTGTTTTCTTGTCAAGCAACTATTTTGTAACAGCATTCTGGCAAGAAAAGGTTGGGAGTGGTTGTTTGTTGCAGTCAGCTTGGCATACTCAAGGCTGTTTTAACAGACAGCGATTTCATGTTTTTGTGAACACTCCAGAAAAAGCTTTATGGCAAATTTTGTTTGCAACATATTCTTTCAGGTTTTTTTTAACGATTTTTTTTGTCAAGTTGTCACTTTGTCATTGTTTTTGTATCTATTACCACCGGTCCAGAAACAGCTCTCATCAAGCCATAAAAAATGCATTGTTTATGTAAAGTCCTAGCTCAACAAGAAACACATCTGTGGAGAAATGGTAAATACTCTTAGTTCAATGTTTTGTTTTGTTTTGTTTTTTTCTGAGAAAAATATTTATGTAGCTGACATTTGAGTTTACTTTAAAGGACATTTGTGGATCTTTTCTGAAATCTCCTTCACAGGAGATCTGGAAGAAGATTTGCACTTGCACAGTTTCTAAAAATATGCTGACATGTTGTAGAGAATGAATGTTTTCTCTCTGTTGTGCTTTTAGAGAGAGAGGGAGGCTGGCGTTATCTGAATTGTTTCATATAAATATTCTGAACGTTGTAAATTATTTTTTTTATTAGGTGATACTCAGTGAAACTCTGTTACCATCCAGTAGTGGTTATTCCAACACTCTCCACAGGAACAGCTCTGGCCCTGATGTTTGGTGGGGTTACATGCAGTATTACTGGACATTACTGTGCAAGCAGCCATTTCCAGATTACGTTAAGAATCAATAAAATGTGTCTGACAGGCCATCTTCCACATCACCTTACCTCCTCCCTCTAGCTGCAGCAACTCCTGTTTTCCCCTCAGAAACCTCTAGAAGTCCTTTAGAAATCCTCTGGAAACCCACTTCTGATCTAGATGAAATAAACTGTAAGTGCATTCTAGTCAGTGTTGTCTAGTTTTACCATTATTATTTTGTGGTTTTACAGCAAAGAATAAAGTCTCTTTTTTGGACAGCTTGATCTACCATGGGATTACTTCCCTCATCTCTGGTCAACTTTGGCATAAACATAATGCACTCTATGCAGCCAAAAAATTGGTCACGACATAAAAAAAACAATACACTTTGTTACTCTTGTGACTCTTCCTAGCAGGATACAACCTTGACTATGTCCTTTAAACTTGAAGTTACCTTTGACGCTGTTCATTACACTAGTAATTACACACACACACACACACACACACACACACACCCACACACACACACACACACACACACACACACACACACACAAGTTTGTACTCATATTATCCTCATATTATTCTCATATTATAAGAACATTATCCTGTAACTAAAGAATACTAACCTATCCCTAACCCTAACCCTAACTTTAACCTCAATCAAAGAAATGTTTAGACACTCTTTGTTTCATCAGTAACAACAATATAGTATAGAAAAACATTGTTCTCCTTGTGGGGGACCAGCATTTTGGTCCCCACCAGGACTTTTGTCAGATTATGCTATCTTTCCGGGGGTTTACCGGTCCCCAGAAAGGTAACAGTATACGTATGCTCACACACACACACACACACACACACACACACACACACACACACACACACACTTTTTTTTGGCCTTATAATTTATATGTGGTCGTCTGTCAAAGTTCCCTCATTCATTTTGGGAGAAAACCCATATTATACAGTCTGTGTGTGCGTGTGTGTCTCCATAAGCTGTCTCTACTTATTGAGCTGTAATTCTTTGATTTGATCTTGATGATAATTGATCAATCAGCTGGATATTTTACTGTTGTGTGGAGTCAGGTGGGCATACTGTTGGGTTGGGTTCCCTGGTATAACCTGTTTCCAGTAGTCCTCAGCTATGATTTGCCATGGCAAATCTTAATGCTACCTTTTCAGGGTAATCATGACATCTTGCCACCACACACATATGTTCACGCTGTGTATTTTAATGTTTTTCTCTATGGGAATGAAAACTTATGGGAATGAATATGAAATCTCCATACGTAATTGTATAGTGTGCGTTACCATTTTACACAAGCTATACAACATCATATTACTTTTTATGGCACACTTTTAACACATTACCACACGGGGAATGGAATTCTAGTCAAGCCTTATATTCTCTTTCCGTTTTTGTCTAGACGCTCTTAGACGAGAGAATAGTCTCCGGATGACCATATTTAGTCAGACTGCGTCGGCCATAATATACGACAGCGTGCTCAGCCAATGACAAAACGATAGTGTGGAGAAAAGGGGGACTGACTAATGAAAAAATGTTGGGGTCCTGATCAGTGACTCTTAAACCTATAAATAGCAGAAAATCTCTCGCTCACTTAATTGTTTTCTGTCTCACGTAGGCTGAAGAGACTTGGAACTTGCAGAGCATTTGTTGGCTCAGAGATATTCACTGGATTTGGAATATAATATTTGGCAATACAACGTACTTTAATGGACATGAAGATCTTTGTTTACTCCGCACTTTTATTAGTTTCTCTTGCGTTCACTGTCATCGATGGTTCTTTGGGTAGGTGAAATACATATCTTTTTTTAAAAATTGCTTTTAATTGTCATACCTTAAGTGTATAGACCAGTGACTACGCGCGCCTTTTAACAGAAAGCCTCCGTCAAATCTGTCCTTGAAATCCCCTGCCATACTATATGGTACCATGTTTGACCCAAGCTATTTAGTTCACTTATCTTAATTTTTTCCTTATTTTCCTAAAGGACTAAGACAGCAACTACTTTGTCGATTAACTTAATCCATCGCTAATTTAACATTTATGCAGCCTTATACCCTGCACATTGCAGATTCACTCAGTTTTTCCACTTTCTCCATCAACAACAGGTGTGGACCAGTTGCCCAGAGCTGAAGATATCACTTGGAGGTCTTACAATTTCAAGACAGTGTTAACGTGGGGACCCAAACCTGTGAACCACACTTATACTGTTGAATTCGCAAGGCAAGTGCTGTATGCCCACCTCTAACGTTTTAAGTTTACGCAAATCCCTTAACAAAATGTTACCGTTAAATTATTATAATCGTTACATACCAAAAACGAAGCTATCTTACACTCCCAGTATCACGTTATATGCTGTCTTTGCTGAGTTGCTTTCTTACAAAAATACAATTTCTGCATCAAATGAAGTCTTATATCAGCTGTGGCAAAAGACAACTTTATTAGATTTTCTACATCAACTGAAGTCTTACCGTAGCTTTGGCAAAAGACGACTATTAAGAGACGACCAGTATTCACGATAATGATAATTCGACGTTTTGTTCTAAGCTGTGGGCGAATATCTCGCAGAGGCTTCACCCAAAAACTCAAACAAGAGTCTTCTTAACCATCATATTTGACATTTCTCTGCAGATTTAATGGGGACAGAATGAGGAACCCACACTGTATTAGAACCACAGAGACAGTGTGCGACCTCACTAATGAGCTGACTGAACTGAAAAGTTCTCACTTTGCTGAGGTCATCACAGAACCCCTGCCTGGCACCGACATGGACCTGATAGAACCTCTCTACAAACGATCAGAGATGTTCTGCCCTTACAATGACAGTAAGCATTCATGTCCATAGTTCAATCTTCAAACCTACTGATATGCAGTTAAAATCGACATTTTATGACTACAGCTAACCTCAAAAATCTTTTTTTCCTTCACAGCTTTGATTGGACGAGCTGATTTTAAGATTGAAGTTGGTGAAGACAAAACAAAGATTAGGTTGGTTATCCAGGATCCTCCCACAGCTCTATACAAGGATGGAAGACCTCTGAACATCCGTGAAATCTTTATGACAGACCTGAAGTACAAAGTAGCTTACAACAAAGCCGGGAGCACCGGCAAGGTGAGATGAGACTCATTAAAGAGCATGGCTCCTTTCAAGAGGCAGATGAATTATAACAATG
Organism: Chanos chanos; assembly: GCF_902362185.1. Taxonomy (NCBI): domain Eukaryota; kingdom Metazoa; phylum Chordata; class Actinopteri; order Gonorynchiformes; family Chanidae; genus Chanos; species Chanos chanos. The sequence goes on along the minus strand of NC_044499.1, from coordinate 17,627,950 downwards.
TATATGTTTCTAATATGTATATTTCTATTTTGCACTGATATTAAATAATGTAACATGATCCCAGATGCTGAAATGGATCAGTTTGGGATTTCCAGTTGTTGAAATTGATGTAGAATAGATGTTTAAATAAAGTTTTATACAGTCACAATTATCACTGCAAGCTTTAAGTACACAAACGTTTACATCTCTGTAGCTTTTAAATGAATAGTGGTTTGATGCATTTTGAGTGAATGGCAATGAATGGCTCAAGACGTATTACAAGCACTTTGTTAAGTCCTCTAATGAGCGAACTTTTTTCTGTATACACAGAAAGAGACCATTTCAGATCTCAGTGAGCTGGAGTTAAGTGGATTGGATAAAGACGAGAGTTATTGCTTCAGCATTGCAGCATACATCCCCACACGGACGACAGCCAAGAGGCTTGGAGAATGGAGCTTGCCCAAGTGCTCCAAAGGAAAAGACAAGTTCTTTTTTGACGGTAAGTCTTAGTCTTTTTCCTTTACCTACAGTTTTTTCCTCCATTTTCTGCCTCAACTAAATAGTAAGTAAAGTAAATTCAGCTTGATTTGTTTTGTGTGCAGTTAGACCTACAAGAGTCAGGCATTCTCTTGTATTTTATTTAACAAGTGAACAGTGTTATGGACAAACACAGTTGTTGTTAGGGATGAATTAAGGTCAGATTGTGGCCAAGTGGGGGAGTATTTAGGGAATCAACCGTGAGTCACAGGAACTCTTGAGAATTCTGTGGAGACAGCTGTGCTGAATTCCCCAAATCTGTTCACAGAAGTTGAGGCAATTTTAAGGTCTTATCCCACAGGCCCACCACATTCTCATAAAGCACTCAGCATCGTACTCAGACACTTTCACTTTCTGATTCTGATCATGCCAGGGGATTAAGCAATTGAGAATTTTCATGATGAGGAAATAACGGACGTGCAGAACATCCGCACGTCACACAAAATGGCTGAATTTGCTTTCTTATCGAGGTGGGGCGGGGACTTTTTTTTTTTCTCCCCCGCTCGTAAATCACTTTCGCTAATAACAGCTTTATTTCCCGTTCCATTTCCTTTCAGAGTACGACCTGAGCGTGATCATCGGTGGCATCGTTATTACTCTGGCCTTTCTCTTCTCTGTCATTGCATTGGTGGTGGCATGCTGTAAACGAGGAGAGGCAGAGAAAAAGCTGGAAAAGAATGAAACTGCTTCTGAGGTGTAGAGGGAAGATAACAGCTAAATGCTTTTCAAGTGGCCGACTGGGGCTCTCGTGGTACGGCTGGACCGTAACCATCCTTTTTCTGGTGGGGAATAGACTGGGGTTTGTTTTTTATCTTCCTGTGAACAGGAAAAAAAAAACCTGCACTACAGTGGTTTCTGTGAAACACTTAATATTTTAGGTATGTCACACATATCTGAATTTTGTCTTTGTAAATAATCAGACAATTTAAAGAGCATCAGTTTGAAATGGTTCTGACCACTGAACACTTTCCATATTCAGTTATATACTGTTGATGTGAGGAAGTAGTACATGGTATTGTGTTTTATTTAAGTATTTTTTTTGTACATTAAGATTTTGAAAATGTTCATTTTATACTGTATAGAAATACTTTAGTTTTGTACTTAGTTTGTCCCTTGTTCTATTTATTTTAAGAGATATATCTGCTTATTTATGCTAAATATTTATTGAATACACCACTGAGAGAAATCTATTGCATTCTCTTATTGTTCATTATTTGCATAAAATTATCTATTTTTCCAGTGATACTGTTCAGTCAAAATAACTAAATAAAACATTGTATCTTATATTGTGAAGCTTTAATTGAATTCATATTTACTGCAAACCTTAAAAGCCATTATAGAGCTGGCATATAAATTTATATTGCCTCAACAATTCTTCTGATGTAAATACAAAATCTGCAACAGATTTTTATGGTTGTCATGAAAGGGATGTTTCTGACAAACTTCTTTCTAAGAAAATAAAATAATAACCAAATCAGATGAAATGTGGTTGTATGGTGCCACCTGCAAGACTGAAGAGGGTTTTACAGTATTGAGAGAAACCGAGCATAAAATATAAAATCTACTTACCAGAGAAAGCAAATTAATCTAGTTCTAGTTAACTACTTCTTTTCATTACAACAGCTAAGATACGGGGCAATCCAAATTTCAAGTCATTTCAAAGTAGTCTGAAAGCACACTGGCTGTCTTCATTTATACAGGAAAAAAACCCCAAAACTCCTTTGAACTCTGTATGTGAGAAATGAAAACAGTGACACTTAAGAGGGTGAATTGTTCCTTCTATTCATAATACGAACGGATAAAAAGACAGGCAAAAGGACAATTTGAAAATATATTAACATGTTTTCAATAACTAATATAAATATTCAGAACCATTAACTACTTTGCTTGACACTTATTTCTTCCCTTAAATATGCATTTACTATAACTTCCCCACAAATATACAAACAGCAAAACTTTAAAATACACAACAGAAAAAAACAGAGTTATAATTAACCCATTAATGAGGTGATATCAGACAGTACTTCCTTTGGAAAAGAATAACGTCCACTTTGTCAACAGAGTAGTGAAATCACAGTTCATTGACTAAGGCACTCCACGTTCTGTAGGGTAACATTCAAGATTTACAGATGTAAATCCACTCCAGATAAATATGAGAATCATAATAAAATTCGAACATGAAAGCAAAACGTAACATACTGAAAAACGCTAGAGTACACTGAGGAAAAATGACCTCATTCCATTGTTTTTAAAAATCTTTTGATGAATCTCTCTTTGAGAGATAAAAAGTCCTCAAAAGTGAAATACTTCCCAAAGTCAGAGAAAACGGATCTGTTTCCCACAGTTATGCATTCCTGCATTAGGTCATTTAATTTGCTAGTTGGACAGAATTACTTGGGCCTTCATCCAGGCATGATGGACACACAGGTCACCTTTAAGAGCCAAACTCCACCGTGTCCTTGGTTATGGGCTTGAACTCAAAGTTTCCCCTGCCATCCATGTGCAAATAGAACTGGAATGAATTTAAAAAAGAGTGCACCTGGTTAAATGAACAGTGTTGAGGTGAAACACTTAGAAACCAGCATTTCTTACAAGGACTGAATCATATGGTCTCTGTAGCCTAACAAATGAACTGCTCTCCTTTCTCTTCCTTTTAAAATATGCTAAGAAACAGGTCAGAGTGCCTACCTGGTGGTGTTTCCATAAGGACTTTCTGTGAGAAACCGTGAAGAGTGTGATGCCAACCTGAAAGAAAAAGGAAAGAAACGGTGGGCCTGTCAAAGCTCTGGGGTGAGTGTATTTTGACTCCAGCATTTCATATTACACCATATTAACCTGTCAGTATTTCACAAACACAGTTATTTCATTTACTTAATTTACACGTAAACATCATGGAGACACACTGTTATTTTCCACGGATTTCAGTGTATTGTGTGTCTAAGATCCACGGGTGAGTGAATGGAGAAACACAGTTACCTTCCTGCAGTGGCTATAGATGTAATCCTCCACGTCAACGCTCACAGCACTCGTGCACTCGTCCAGAATTGCAAACTGGGGCTTGTGATAGAACAGGCGAGCCATCTGAACAACGACATAACAGAAGTCAGCACGAGGTGAGTCTTTTCATACTGAAATAAAAACGGACTTATTCAACTTAGCCAGAAATACATAATGTGATCCATATCTTGCTATGGCAATACCTCTGGATTATTTTGCATGCACTCAAAAGCATAACGGAAACAAAGTTTCTTGCTAGAAAAAATATCTTTTTCATTATCATCAGTTTAGTGAAACAAAGACAGAACTTACCGCCATCCTTTGTTTCTCTCCTCCGCTGAGAACATCCATCCAGTCCTGCACGCTGTCCCAGCTTCCCTCCCTGTCCAGAATGTGTCCCAGTTGGACATTGTCCAAGTATTCCTTCAGTATCTGTCCAGTGTAAAAGGTACGTCAGATTACGCAGAGTAGGACTGTCCTATCCTGCTGACTGCTCACACAGCAAACTAATATGAATTAAGAATATGAATTAAGATGTATACATTTCAGGGCCTCAGTTCTCAAAGTTCATTAAATATAGCATGGTGTTTCAGAGCAAAAAGCCTCAGATATCTGGGCCTTGCTGGGTGAGAACAAAGCAGTTTTGCCCAACATGTTCTGTCTGAAGAACAAATGCCATAGTGCATTAGAACTGAATATTGAGGAAGTTTGTCTCCATAATGGAAGCCTTGTGGTCTGTAAAATAATACATATTTCAGACGAACTTTGAAAGCTAATGTTGAGAATGACCCGAAATATAGGCTATAAATAGATAAGTTACCTTAACTTTAGCTTGAGACTACATATGAGATGCAACAAATCTAAAATGGTTTCACATGAAATATTAGAGCCTTTTTCTCTACCCGATCAGAGGTTCCTTTCCTCTTCTGGTCATCGTGTGTGTCAGGATAAATCACCTGGTCTCTCAGAGAACCCAGAGTCATGTACGGCCTCTGTTTACAACACATATGTAACGTACATCATATAACCATGATAAACAATCACATATTCAAGCATGTCTAATTGGCAACAGCTTTGTCAGAGATGTCTGTGATGACGGTTTCAAACAGAGACAGGATTACCTGAGGCACATAGAATAGTTTCCCTCTGTGTGGTTTGGTAAGCTGTCCCCCAAAGACTGGCCAAAGCTACGAGATGGATAGGTTAATGAGAACTGAGCCATTAATCAAAAGCAAAGTATAAATACCTAAGGTAAAATGTCACAGTTTATGATTCCACTGACCTCTCCCAGGACACGAAAGAGTGAGCTCTTTCCACATCCGTTGGGCCCACAAACAAGTACATTAGTTCCAGATGTCACCTGGGAATGAGAAAAAGCAAAGAGAGACGCTGACTTGCTAGACTATTTAATCAACACGTGGACAACAACATACAATATGAAAGTACTACCTCGTTTAGAAAAAAGAAAACAGAACATCACAACCATTACAGTCTGCTAAAGCTCTGACATGTAATTAGGAAATGGAAATGTTTGCCAATTATCCATTTTCCCACAGTGGTGTTCAGGGTGTTTCACAGATGAGGGTGTGACATGGTTTCATACGTAACTGACTAAACCATTTGGGAATGAAAGCACTGTTCAAATACAGGCATCATAAACTCAAACTCATGCCTCAAAAGACTCGATCACTTGCAATCACATGCATAGAGCTGTCCTTGTCTGAAAAATGAAAGAATGGCAGAGCTGCCTTTTGACAATGAAAATGATAAGTAAAAATTCACCTCAAAGGTCAAGTCTCTGATAAGGATGTCTCCATTGGGTGTGGCTAATGGAATATGCTCAAACCTGTAACAAAAAACACATTTTGAAAAATCATGTTTTATCTAATATGCACACAATGCTCTCAGTCTTATTAGGCCAACTGAGCCCACAGAAAGAGCAAAAAAAAAAATATGGTGATGCATACTTTTATAGTGTTGGTTACTTACTTGATGATATTATCTGCAAAGACAATTTCTCCACTCCCAGGGACCAGAGGAATTTTTTCTGTCATCTTCGTCTCTGGAAAATGGGGAAAAAAAAGACCACAATATTAAACGCGTCTTACTCGCGTTGAGCTTTTAAGAGGTTATGATTCTAGGTGATCCCAGAGATTGACATATGATCAAACTGTAACAGCTCATTTAACACGTAAAGAAAGAGAACCGTTGAAAATGCGTGTCTGCTACCTTTGGACGGATGCGTCACCATGGTGCGCTCGTATTTGCCAGCGTTGAGCTCCTTCAGAACCGTCTGGATCTCAGTGATCCGCGCTGTGAACCTGACGGAACCATTCAGGGTCAAGTATTGAGAAACTCCAACTGAGGTGAGCAATGAAATGAAATGATGGAGGAAAGGCCAGAGGGTTGACGGAAGGGAAGAAAGGATGGATGGAATGGGGATGTATAGAGAATGAGTCGAGCATTTAAAGAAAAAAAAAAAAAAAAGAGCGCTCACCCAGACAACCTGCTCAACTCTCTGCCTGCCAAGACCACTCTGCCCAGAGCCGTGGCCAAGCTCATCAACATACGTCCAGTCTGGTAATAGTCCTAAAAATAACAAGATTACAATGCAATGGGACTACGAACTTAATAGGACTCTTTGTCCTCACTTACAAAACAACAGAACTGAGACATAAAACCAGAGTGTGCCTGGGGGAACAGCTAGGCCCTCACTCTCTGAGAGGCAAGGAGGCAACATTTTAGTGTGTGTTTTAAATGGACATCACAACATGAATGAGTCTAAAGTTTTTTTTGTTTCATTCAAAACTATGTTTGTTGTAAACCTTTTTTTTTTTTTGTGGCTCCATATCCAAAGTCCTCTGTGATGACTTTGCTATTGCTAAAGCTGTGAGGTTGTTTAAAATCCGTGGGAGTGACAGGGAACAAAAAACCCCCCCCAAAACTAAACAAAACAGAGGACTCCAAAGTGGGATTAAAATGAATCAGAACTTTCAACAACACCAGACATCTTATAAAGTTTTAAATGTCATTCAATGTATTCATTAGCTGAGCAAATAATTCAATTTGGACTTTTTTGTTGAGCCAGCCAATGAATGAGGTGTCATGCCTGTGAAAGTACTCTGCAGGAGTTTCCTGAAACATCATTCCATCTCTGTTTACACTAAACAAGCATAGACATCTTGACCTTTATTTACCTCACTGAACTCTCTGTGTAATTAGATGACTACATAACACTTGGACTGTGCTGCACCAAATGTTTGAGGATACTTCAAACCTCAGTGACAGCCAACTCTCTAAAGAACACACACACACACAAAGTAAACAAAATAAGGCTCTTCATGGACACGGGTGTCTGTTTCAAAACAAAAATAATATTGTAACTTCAGTTTTGGCAGCCTATCCATTTAAAATCATCTACGACTGGAAAATCATCTCTCTCACGGATGTTTTTTTTAATCACTCCTGTTTCCATCAACTGCCTGGACTCACCTATACCCTGTACTATTTTAAATCCCTATCATGGTATGGCCACCTACATTAGGACACAAGGGTATCCTCTGATTCCTGCAACGCACACTATTCCCTAGATTTATCAGAAACTGTACCAGTGTTTTCATCAACACCAGGAGTCAGTGAAGTGCAATACCAGTGGGAGTCCCTGTCTAAATCTTCCAGAAGATGCTCAGCTCTGTTGTTTGTGATGCCTGACCCGCCCTGTGATACCTGCTGGGATCTGAACCTGTGATGCCACCTATGGCACATACTGTGCCGTAGGTGGCACAAGCCCACTGTGTCCCGCCTATGCTGTTCATCTTACACAGTTACATAAATTCTCTTTATTACCACCTTTGTCTAGACTCTCACCTCGCGAAGTTCTGAGTGTGTGCTGTTAAGGTGTCGCTTGTTTGAGTGATCCAAGAACGGTCGGCTGATTACCAGATATCCAACCACCATGGCAATATCTGTGGAATATTTTAATGAATCATATATCAACCTGAAACTTGATTTTATCTTTATACTCTGGAAATCAATACATTACCTCATGCTGGACCATTATTTGATTATCCAAAATAAAAAACCTAAGGAAAAAAACCCCAAACTGAATAATTATCATTCAAACTTCTTACATTTGGCAATGATGCTGTCCATCACTCCCATTGAAAAACGGAAAAAAATGAAGTTGTACAAATGATCAACCTGAGGGGAAAAGAGAGAGAAAAGAGCTAAAAAGGCAGGAAGCAGAAGGACAGCACTACAGTATGTGTGTGTGTGTGTGTGTGTGTGTATGTGAACATGGTGTACACACCAGTTTCTGGAAGGTTTTCTGGATGGTCTGCTTCTCTCTCTTGTTCCCATTGTAGAAAGCAATCTCTTCACTGTAACCTCAGTGTACACAGAAACAAAATGAGTTTCCCGTTGAAAAGATACAAAGTGAGAGAAAGAGGGAAAGGTAAGGATATCTGCTGTACCTGTTGGTAATGAGGCGAGCGTTGACATATCTGTATTCCCCTTCATATGTCTGCTCCGTGACAGTCATCTTGCTGATGGGCTTGCGTAAGTGTGTGAGCAGGAGACCAGAGAAGAGCAGGTACGTCAGCAGACTAACAGGACCCTGCAGAAGACGAATCAACCTTCACCATTCAGAATTACAACCACAGAAAAAAAAAACCAATACATAGCCTGAGGCAGACATATGTCCGATCCAATCAGTGTTCTCTAGCAGAGTCAGAGACCTACCCCAGCACCCATGTTAGAAGACAGCTTGAGTAAGTAAATCAAAATGTCCAGGAGAGGCTGCGGAGAGAGGAAATCCATAACCACACTGGGAACTTAAATCACTGTGCAAGTATTATACATATAGACTTTTTTAGACAAATGAGTACCTGATGTAGAGTATTTTTGTTTTGTAAATACTATGTTTTGCACATGTTCAAAAATAGTTTTCTTGAATACACTCCTGGGGAGTATGTTACCTTGCTGAGGTTGGAATAGAGGTCCACAACACTGTTACAGAACTTCTCCACATCCTGGGTCAGCAGCTGGTCAGGGTTGGCAATGCGGTTGTCCAGGTTACCCATTTTGTAGAAAGTAAAACCCCTAAGGGCCAAAATACAATGAAATAAGTAACTCCTTTTGGTACACACCACTGATACTGTTGTTTTTCATATTCCTGTATTTCTTAGTAAAAAGAACACTATATTGAAGCACATTTTCTACTTTGTAGGATAATTTTAATTCAGGAATCACAGAGCAGCATTTGAGTGGGACAGAGAGTATGATAGGCAGATATTCAGTAATGGAAAGACAATATACCATAAAGAGATTTCATAAATATTGGACATTGAGAAAAGCTTAATGTGGCAAGTGAAAAATGACACATGAATATGGTAATGATATCCTTACTTCAAGTAGTCATTGTAAAGATGCTGAGTGAGTCTCACACGAAAGCAGAGCTTCAGTTCATTCAAGCCCAGCTTTAGAGTGTTATTAACCAGGGATATCTGATGGGACAAAGAAAAAAAAAAGGTTTTTAATTCACATACATGTGAGAAGCAATACATTGTCTGAGAACAAATAATAACCCCAAGAGTCAACAGGATTAAAGTACTAGACCAAGTATAAATTTATACTAATTTATACAGATTTTGTCACTTTTCCTATGATCGAGTCTAACTGTTGTGAAGAAAGTTCTGTAATTTTTTGTGACAAAAATATAGAATATTTCTAACATCTTATACAGAGTATTTGATATACATTGTGAGATGGGCATAGGGAAAACACTGGTAAAAAAAAAAAAAAAAAGTGCACTTACAAACGGCATGATAGTGATAAAGCTGAATAAGTACTGCTTGAAGGCTCTTGTTGAGCGTCCAATAATTGCACTGCAAACCACAACATGCACAAAGCATACACACACGCACGCACGCACATACAAATAAACACAGCACCACCATTTTAAAATTGCCACTTCTTTCCTTGAAGTCAGCAGATGGACAGGAAAAACAGGACTGACTGCACCTAACCAATCCAGCATGTTCAGCCAGAATGATGTAAGGGATCACCACTGCCCACCCTAACTGGTGGAAAGCTACACTACTAAGAGCTAAACTGAGCAGCCAAAGATAACAAAATGGCAAGCAATTCACACTACACTTATGGTTTTACGGTTTAGATGTAGGAGGTTTCAGAGATTCAGTTTAGTCTGCACAAGCAAAAAAGAATGCTCAGCATTAGATTCAGTCACAACGTATTCAGAGAAGCGTTACTCTTATCGCTATTAAACACTTTCGGATTAGTTAGTAAAGCCAGGTCAGTAAGTAAGATAGTGAGGGTAGGCTTACCTCTCAATCATGGTTCCATTATGAATCATCCACACATCACAGTAAGTGCGAGCTACAAGCATAGCTGCAATGAGAAGCATGTATCCTGACTAAAAGATATGAGAGAAAAAAAAAACACAGAAAGAAAGGTCTTAAGTCTTTAATAACAGTTAAAACTGATGTTAAGTATAGTGTTTTGATTTGGATCCTGTCTAAACTTTTCCTCTACCTGCTATAAACCAATTCAAGAAGTTCCTTAGAGGAATCAGAACAGCAGACAACAAAAAACGACAGTAGAACAGATGACAATGAAGTCAGCCAACCTCTTTGCAGAATATTTGTGGTACCATGATTTTCAAGATGTGACCAACACGGCTGAGAAACACCTTGTCCACCGTGGTCTTGTCCTTCTTTCCATTCTTCTATACATATTAGACATTTCAGAGGTTAAATACAAAGAATACCATAAAACACATTTCAAGAAACATGCTTTTGATATGTTTTTCCTTTTAAATATTCTCGTACGAATGTGTTTCAATTATTTTAAACTTTACATGCTTTACTTTTCTAATGTCACACAAAATAGTAAGACGTCCTTACATGACTGTCCAATCGTGGTTCTGATGATTTCTTCCACCTGACGAGACAAACAGGGACATATGATTAGATTTGCGCACTGCTGAGTACCTTTGATGAACATTAATAAAATGAGTAATGAATCTGAAAACATCTATTGTTCGAATTTGAAAACCGCTATCAAATAATGATATTAGGCATATCAAGCTGCTAGCAAAGCATCTTAGCCCCCGAACACCACATCAGTTCCTTATCGCGTGCGGCTAGCTCGCACTTGGCTGTCAGTGATGTGAGAGGGTATAAATGACAGTGAAGAGTTTCACAACACTCTTGCTGAATAAAATGACATTAATCGTCAAAAATATGTTATCCTACCCGTTCAGTTTTGAGAAACATCGTCGTTGCTTCAGCAGGTACAAAGCAAATACTATAGCACCTGCCACTGATGAATTTTTGGCTGTCAGATACTTACTGACGGCCGCCATCTTTACAATAACACCAATCAGGTAATCAGGAAGCACGAGGAGCACTATGGGAGTGGAATGCAAAAAGTGTACCGTCTTCAGTTCCTATTGTCTGAGCTATGATTTAGTTCAAACATGATGAAACATCATGTGTTTTCCCCCTCTCATTCCGCATGAATTAACATAGCAGGGCATTATGTATCCTTCATATGGCCCTATTAGGATTACTTCAGTGAACACGCAGATGGGAATTAAGGCTTTCAAGAAAAAAACATCTACAGGCTATGCATTGGCCAGCGAGAGATGGGGAGAGAGAGAGAGAGAGAGAGAGAGAGAGAGAGAGAGAGAGAGAGAGAGAGTGTGAGTGAGTGAGTGAGAGAGAGAGAGAGAGAGAGAGAGAGAGAGAGAGATGCAATGCTGTTTAACGCCACAAGATGCTCTCAGAACGTCAGCACTGAGTGAACTCCATGAAAATAGTTTTTGTACGTGTATGATTTGGCATGAATTGATGATAGCCAGGGTAGAGATTCATAGACTAAAGCAAGTCCGTAACTTGCGTATTAGTGGTTTTACCCCACGGATGATTAGTTTATTATTTGGTGTACAAATTCGTGACATTTGATGTGGTGGTTTTCCCAGCATTATATTGTTCTCGTTATTTTCTGTTACAACGCATAGATAGATAGATAGATAGATAGATAGATAGATAGATAGAGAGACAATATTTCCACGAACTGTCATGTCTTTAATCTTCTCCGCTTTTCACGCCCCTCTCTCCATCTTTTACGCCCTCCTCCGCCTCCACGCCTCTCTTCACTTTTTATACGAATCAGTTTCGTTAGAGTAGACCTTCTCTGTGCTACGTTTTGTTGTAAAGCATAAATGGGAACACAGACTAGTGCCCGGAGCCAGTACGCCACTCAACACCTGTTTTTTCGACTTGTATAGAAAACAAACGGAGTGTCCTGACTCACATAGTTGACCAATGACGAGGTTCATCAGAAGTCACGTGACAAGAATTTGGCACTCGTAAAAGAAAACTTCTTTTGACTGTACTCGCGATTACACTTGTGTCCGTTCACTGAAATGGATGTGTGTCCTACCTGTGAGCCAGATGAAGTCATGATTCTGTGGAATATATTTGGGATGTTCTATCGATATGTTAGAGTACAATGCAGAGTAACAAATATTTAAGTGAGTATTTCTATCTAAATGCCTTCGAAATCTGCCGAATGTCCGAACCAATGACTCTTGACATGTCATGTTAGTGTAACTTAAATAACGCTAACTCGCTAACGAGATCATTTTAGCTTCTTTGGATAGTCAATACTTAGGTAAAGTTCATTAAGCTAGCTGTCTACGACGTCTGATGCTTTTTAACCGAAACATGAAAACTAACATTAAAAGTGGACCCTTCAGTTCTGTGAATGTCAAGCTTGTCATTTCAGTCCGTTCATTTAAGCTCCTCTGTAAACACTGGCTGTAAACATTGTGTGTTCTGGTAGGTGACAGGAAAATGTTTAAATCGTAACGTTGTTTGTTTTCTTTGTAATTTTAGTATTTTTAATTATGTTGTTCGTCTAGTTTGCTTAGGCAAAGAATGAGATGAGTTTCCTGTACAATGATAAAGATCGGCGCATCTTTTGCATTCTTTATCTGTTGGAACGAGAAACAGCTAACGTAGTTACTTTTAGTGGTTGATGATGTTTCATTTTCTGTTGTACTACATTCTACTGAACTATGACACTTCCTTTAAATACCTCCTTCCACATAATGGTTTTGCACCAGAGATCAGGACATTTCTAGATGTCGTAAAATTCACACACCATTCTCAGAATAGAGATTTGTGAATTGCCTTTAAAACATATTACAGTGACTTTGTGTTGTGGCCTTTCTCTCTTTAAAATGACCACAACATGAAATCAAAATTTGCAAAACTGTTTGCAAATTTCTGCCACATTGTAGAATGTATCTATGTACAAAAATCTCTTAGTTAAGGGAAGATATGATTGTCATGAGAAGATTAAACTCTGCTCTTGCTGTTTCACCTTTCATCCTGTTTGATACGTGTATTTAAGCCTATATAAATAACCTTTGATGAGAACAAGATAAACAATTGTTTTTGATATTGTGGTCCCTAAATGCAACAGTGGTATCTCCCCCTTCTCCATTCTCTCATGGCCCCCCTGCAGTGTGTTCAGCTCTCCACGGACAGGAGTGTGGGATCTACGGCTGACCCGGTCAGGATCTCTCTGCGCCCAGCTGGCACGGCGACAGCAGAAGCGACTGCTGGGATGTCAGGGCAGAGCAGTGGCAACAGTGGGAACAAGCAGTCTTCGGGCAACACGAGACTCTCTCACACCACGGCAGTGCCCCTTTCTCCCGGCTCCTGCAAGACGCCCGACATGGGCCGCAGCTCCAAGACTAACCCCCTCAGTGCCATTGGCCTGGGTCATATTGTCAACGCCCCAGGAGTCGACCCCGACTACATCATGCAGCTGGTTACCGATGTACGAAAGTTTGCTGATGTATTAACCAACCTCAAGGAGGCTTTCCAATCAAAAGGTTAGTCTCTCTTTGTGCCTGCATAGGTGGTCTTCATGCTTTTTGAAGCTGAGTATTTGAAGTCTTTTACAGCTAGCTTCTGAAGTGCTCTGAAATGAGGTGGTGGAAAAACACCAGATGAGGTATCAGTCTAGTGAGTTCTGGGCTCTTTCAGACAGGGGTGTTTTTCCTCTTTGCTAACACGCCAGGTAAAATTCTGCCCACACACTCAATCCCAGTCTCAGAGTAAGGCATCTGTGCTATTCTTCTCATTCCTCTTTGTGGAGGAGTTGCCCCTGCTGTTAGGTCTACGCTGATGAGACCCTCAGTGTCTTGCTGACTATGTTAGTTATCACACCCAGGCATTTGTGAAATGTGCCTCCCTGTAGAATAAGATATCCCTCTACGTTTTTGGATGAGACGGCAGACGACCCACCATATGTGTTTAACCTATTTATGTGGCTGGTGGATGTGCAAGGTTTGGTGTTATTTGCCTCTTTGATTCTTGTTCAGTCTGAGCTCATTTTAGTAGATTTCACATTGGGCTCATGTTTAAGTGTGTGCTTCTGATTTTGAGGGTGTTAGGATTTTTTTCATTAGAGAGTAGTAAACAACATCAATCACAATATCTTGTACTCACTGTATATATGTATGTATATATATTATATATTTATATACACACACGCACACACACACACACATATATATGTGTGTGTGCGCGCGCGTGTGTGTGTGTGTATGACATTGATAACGTATAACCCAAATTTGTCAATTGTTATGAGTCTCGGTGTTGCTATGGAAGTTGTAAGAAGGGTTGAATGAACCAAGGATCATTTTCTATTAAAGCTAACCTAGTTAGAGATAGGATTCACTCTCCATGCAGTAGTTTCATTTGAATGACCTGAGGGAAGTAGATTTTCTGTTTGTTCTTTGTCTCTTACCATTACTCTGATGTTTATTTTTACCTGATCTGATGACTGACTGTACGGTTGGCTGCTGTAGTCATGTCTGAATATTTACTTGCCAATCTAAGAATAGCAAGGACTGTGTTCTTACTGTCTGAGCGATTGTGAGGGATGGTAGTTCTTTGGTTGATTTTAAAAATAATGGCTTTTTTTCTGTTAGTCTAGCTATAGATACTCATCACCTCATCTGCTACATATAACCAGTGGGCAACTGTCCTAATGTTTTGATATGTTCAAATCTACAGAGTGTACAATATGTCTAACTACTGTAATCCTGTAATCCAGTCAGAATTTATAGCTGCATATTGTTTATTGCTTTTCTTCAATTGTTTTATCTCTTTATTAAAGTTGTTCAGATATTTTGAAGTGCATTTTAGCATAATTTCTTACTCTGTAAGAAATGAGTATTGGAAATTACATTTAAAAAGTTTAGGTAATAGTCTGCCTGGATCTTTTTTAATTTATTCAACTATTTGATACAAGTCAGGATAGCCATGCTTAGTGTCTGCTCAACTTAACTGAGTTCCTTTAAACTTAACTCAAAATCAACTTAAACTCAAAAAAGATAAAACTAAAATTTTGTAGTGATTGCTAGTAAAATGACTCATTAAATTTCTTTTCATCTTTCAATGATAAGATACATGCTCTGTCCACTCAAAAAGGTTTAACCCTTTAAAAGGTTTAAAAAGTCCTTTGGGTTAGTTGTTTAAATTCATTAAAATGAGGTGTTCTTTTCTCATAGGATCTTAATTTTGGTGAAGAGTGCTAGGTTATTTTGACAGACTAATAGAATGTGTCAAAACACGTTTGATCTCAGAGCAGGACACTTACATCCTCATACTTCTCCGTTATGGCTGGTGTTGTTCCTGCCTCCTGGTTTGCATAGTACCTAGTACATAGTAACTTCTGTATCAACAGGCTCTGAAGGGAAACTTCTGTATTGTAACTTAATGTACATATATCAAAACAGCAACATTCTCTCTCTCTCTCTCTCTCTCTCTCTCTCTCTCGATTTTTTTCTTTTTTTTTGTTGTTGTTGTTACTATGTTGTAAATCTGCTATGTCAAAATAATAACATGTTGGTTCAGAATAAGATGTTGGTTCAGTTGCTTAATATGTATTTATCAACTGTTGAATGAACACACAAATGTACAATCAAATTTTTGCTGAGATTATGTTTGGTACGCTAAGAACTTAATTTATTTTAAGTATTACCTACTGACAGAATCAGGTCAGTCTAACTGATTGTTGATCAGTAATGTCTGGTCTGAGGGAAATGCATGGATAGGGGAGTTATGACTATTGGCATAGAGGTTAAAGGCTTATTCACACAGCATGCAGTGTCAGGTTTTTTGTAGGGCACCTATACCTTTGTTGTTTCTTGTGACAGAGATAAGGCTCTCAGCAGTCAGAGATGACTTAGCATTGTCTAGTTTCTAGATGACAGAATATGATGATTATGCATTTGCATTCTTGTGTGTTATGTCAGAGATCCTGTGGATGAGACAAAGATGTTTGCGAGTAACGAGTAGGTATAACCCCACTGTGAACCAGATTAACTTAGATGACCACTTTTGCCCTCTTGAGAATTAGAAACAATGTTGAATGTGGAAAGATGGAAAATATTGATTCGATAACAAATTCATCTATTGTTGATAGCATTTGTTTTAAA
This sequence comes from Chanos chanos, assembly GCF_902362185.1. Taxonomy (NCBI): domain Eukaryota; kingdom Metazoa; phylum Chordata; class Actinopteri; order Gonorynchiformes; family Chanidae; genus Chanos; species Chanos chanos. The sequence goes on along the minus strand of NC_044499.1, from coordinate 17,611,893 downwards.
AATGATTTAATGTTAGTTTTGTAAAAAAAAAAAAAAAAGTTTTTTTTTGTAAAATATGGTGCATATTTTCTGAACATCTTTTCTGATTCTCTAAAGTATGCGCAGCTGGGCAGATACAGCAGCTTTTACAAGTTACTTGCATGCCACTTAAGGTAAGTTAGGAAAGCCAAAATCTAACAGAAAAAACAGTTCCTACATTCATGGTGCATGTGACTTTTCTGTGAATTTTAATGAATTCACATTTGCCAGACTTCAATTACTAGTCCAGTTCTGTCTCATATGGCATTTTCAGCTATAGCCAACTCAAATTCAGATTCAAGAGCTGAACAGGAAATTTCACCACAGCTCTCAACTGATTCCAGCCTTGTTTCGGGGGGAAAATGGTTGAAGAAAGAGATAAAATGGGAATAGTCTTGCAGACTGAAGCTTGCTAAAGGAAAATGTGAAAGGTGAAATTTCATAGTTTGGACTCAGAGCTGAATGTCAAAGTAAAAGTTGAAGACAGGGATCTCTGATTTCCTGCACGAAAACTTGACAGACCACTTTTAACACCAATTACCTAGCAAAGCACCATCATAGTGCGATAAGTGTAAGTGTGTTGTTACACGTTTTTGGTGAGATCTTTATCAAATGCCTGTTTCTACCAAGAAAAAACTATCCAGTTTTGAACATCACTTTGTGACCCTCATGCTTCTATTGATAACACTTCTATGGGTTCAGAGAAGCAGACTGTGTCAGACCAACCTCAGAGACTTTGACCTGAAATTTGTGTGTCGATGATTATTCTTTCTTGATTTTCTTCAGTGTTGTATCTAAGCTCCAGTGAGCTACGCTGTTGGCTAGCAGGCCAGTACACATTGAGAAATAGAATTTCATCAGTGTTTTTAGCAAATGACATAGCACTTGCAAACATACAGGCACAAAAGCATTTTATGACGTAGCCTTTATGTCTGCGTGAATGAAGGTGTGTTCAGTTGGCTGTCTAGCTTTGAATTCTCTCCAGCTTCCATTTGTGTTTGCTGGCATATCTGTCAGTGAAAAAAGAAATGTTATCTGTCTTTGTGTCTAAGGGTTTGGTTAACTAATAATGAATGGAATTCCAAGCACTGCTTCACCTTCTCTCAGGCCGGTATATGTCATGTGGCACTTCCCTTAAGGACATACTTTTGACCTCCTGTCCCATTTGCCCTGTCTCTTTACTGGTGGAGTTACCCATTGACCCGCTAAATTTGTGGATTTCTTCTTGTCTCCGTGGAGATAGATAGTCATACTCATACCCTCTTACACACCTGCTTGGTGGATCCTATCTAAAGTCTGCATCTGCGTGCCTTTTTTTAGACAACATACCTAGGTGCAATCCATTTTCATTTATCACTAAATAATCTGCACAGTCTAGTCTGAGAGTTACTTGATCTTGTAGGTTCTTGATGTGTGTATTAATGTGTCTATGCTAGATGAAATGATCCACTGAAATGTAACACAGCAAACCTCAGGAAAAGTGATTCATTTGTAGCCTAACACAAACTAATGGGACTGCAGCTGATCTGTGCGTGCTTCATCAGTTTGACTGATGTGAAAAAAACAAAACAAAACTCCAAATCCTTCTCTACAGTGGAGCTGCTCCCTCTCTCTCTCTCTCTCTCCCTCTCTCTCTCTCTCTCTCTCTCTCTCTCTCTCTCTCTCCCTCTCTCCCTCTCTTCCTCCCCTCCTCCTGCATACCCTGCATTCCTTTAGAACAAATGTTCTCTTGTTACTATAGTGCCTTCGATTGACTGTTGCTAGGTGTAAGACACTTGAAAAATGGTTCTGCTTAAATTTCACATTTTCATGTTTTTTTGGGCAAGCCCCCCCCCCCCCTTTTGCCTTTTGAGTGGTACTTTCATGGTAATTTGGGAGTTGCCAAATTGGCACACTGTGAATTAGCAGTTGATGGTGCAAAGACAGCTTTCAGAAGTGAATTCCACCATAGAAAACAGAAATTAGTGAATTTTAAATGCCTTGGTTTGTTTTTTTTTTTCTGACGTAGCTTTCTTCCATGAGAGAGAGAGAGAGAGAGAGAGAAAGGAAGGGAGCGAGGGATTTCTCCCTAAGATGTGTTTTTCTGCCTTTTGTCTGGAGTCCACAATTGCTTAAGTATAATCCGGTACACTCCTTTTATCGTTGATTGGATTCTCAGCAGGAGATGGTCTTTTATCGGCAGAAAAGACCTGACTGTGAAGTGTAGTCCCACCTCATTCCAACGCACATTGACATTATTGCCCCAGTTTCTGGAATTTCCTGCAAAATGGACACATTGTTTCCAGTACCTTGTTGAAAACATTTCAGACAATTTTAATGCAGTGTACAAATAAGGATTTTCATGTGGATTTTGTACTTAATAAGCTGGTGGCCTATTACTTTTGGCCTTGCTCTTCCCTGCCTATATTTTGAGCACAAACAGTCCTGTCTTTGATTGTGTCATTGTTCAAATCACAGTATTACACACGTGTGAACAGTCTATGCAATGTGGTTTATACCTTATTTATAGAACTCTTCAACAAAGAGAATGTGTGTGTGTAAAACTGCATTACTGATATATAGCTCGATTATGAATCATTGCAAACAAATGCCTTATGTAGACAAGTTCACAACTGATGTGAGTCATTGAAAAGAGACAGCTGAACATATTTCTGAGCCTGCAGTCACTCTGTAAGAAGATGTCTTGGAGCAGCATCAAGGAACTTGTGGTTTTGAGCCCGTCTGACGAGTTGATATTGAATACTGTTGAAGACCTGTCAAGGAAGCAAGTCTTTTCGTAATGTTAGTGTTCAGTTTTGCTTTGAGAGTACTTTTTTATGTTTTGAATTATATTAATTGCACAGAAAGTCTGTTGGAGTGTTCTCCTTGCATTCTTGTTCACATATTTAAAAAGGGGTTCTCAAGAGTTTGGGCACTCTCAGAGAGGTTTCCTCTGCTTCTGTTGTGTGTTAACATGTGTTCAGCTATGAAGTTTCCATTGTGTATCACTTTAATTTAGTTCATGTTGTCCTTTACTAGGAAGTGGAACTGATTTAAATAAGGTTCTCTGTAATGGAGTCTAACTGGAATCAGAGTGATATTCTACATGGCTTGCATGCTCTGTGCCTAATCATGAAGTGGTTATTTGCATTCAAACATGATCAAAGTAGCTTTGAGAAGGTGAAATGAATTTCTGCTTCTTCCGTATTGGGACATTAGAGATTAATTTTCCAGTAACATGCACTGTCTGTTTGAACGTAAATGAAAAATTTTCAACATTTCCCCAGCATAACGACCTCTGATAATAACCTTTACCATAGTTTTTTTTTTCTCTCTCTTTTTGGTGTTGTTTTGTGTACATGCTGTTCTTACCTTCCTCAAAAAGATGTTCATTTCATTAATCCATACATATCCAAGTTTATACCTTACATTGCCCAAAAAGATGTTAATTTCTTTAATCCATACTTATCCAAGCTTCTACCAAAGCTTGACGATTAGTTGACGGTGAGGTAGCCTCTCTGATCTAAAGTGAGTAGGGGGTCATGATAAGGCACTTGAGGTTTGAATGGTAGTAATGGTCTGACCACTAAGAACTGTCTTTTTTCTTATCAGTGGTTCAACACATTTGGGTGGAGAGAGAGGAGCGGTGCAGGAGAATCCTAAATCACTGGCCATGTTGAAGCTGAAGAGGGTGGAGGCCCCTCTGGCATGTGTTAGCGGCGTTAATCTTCAGTTACAGACAAAACCCACAAATTGTAGAAAGAAAAAGCAAAAAGGATCCCGCCCTTTGTGTTAAAGGGATGTCTTTCCAGACCATTGTGGGTGGCACTACTGTGAGAGGAATAAGCCTATGTCAAATTCAGAACGCTTTAATGGCCTGTTGCACTAAAGAATAAAAGTGCAGAGATTTGTTGGGCTGTAACTTTTTTCTCTCAGGTCCTGAAGAATGCTGCTGTGCATGCCTGTTGATGAGGAGTGTTTCCTGGGGTGTGAATTTATGGGCCAAACTGAGGAGAATGGTGTTGGCATAGGGTGTCTCAGCTTGTGGAATCCCCCAGAGAGAGCGGGGGGGGGGGGGGGGGTGTTTTATGTCGGCAGCGGCCAGAATCTGTGGTTTTGGCTCTATCTTATGAGCTTGGTTGATACAAGTCAAGGCCAGAAATGAAAATTAAGATGAACTCCCTGAGGACCCGTGCAACATTTTAGGCAAGATGAAGTAAAATACTTTCTCCTCTTTCATCCTTCACTAAATTCTACACTAAGAAGTTTATGTGTAATTACACTAATTGAAACATGCAGCAACTTAAAACGACAGTTTAATTGGTTTGTTCTTAACTACAAGCCTGTGGCTGAAAATGCAAACAGTCATGTCTTTAGTGATTGCAGTCCATGACTCTCTCTGAAACAATGCCCCAGACCTTTTAGGGTTTCTTCACTTGGGCTAATAGTTTACTCAAGTCTAAGCTGTGATGATTCACCAGATCACACAGAATCAGTGCAAACCCTCATTACTCACCTCACCTGCAGCAGGTGACTGTTGTAGGGATGTTAGATTTCATTCAACCATTGAATACTGTTCATGTAGTTTTTCAAAGCGATATTTGAAACTTAAATTAGTATTGTAATTTTTTTTTGACTGGTTACATCTGGTAATTATGGTAATTATTGGAGCTGCACGTGAATTGTGGCAAGTAGCCTAACAGAAGGTTATAACAGAACAGTTTGAATATTTTGGGGGTTTGGCAGATGATGTTTTGATGGTGTTTAAAATGTATCTTAAAAATGATGCGCAGAGAGCCAAACTGTCCCATCAGTCTATGTTCAGTCAATAAATTACCGGGATTCCAGAAACAGCCAAACTTCCTCTCTAATAGCTTGTGGCCAGTTGTCAAGGACAAGAAAACAAATGTTAGGATACATCAGAATGGAATGCGAAAATTTGTCTGACTCTAAACAGAACAGTGAGGTTGATGAGACAATCAAAAAAAGCCACAGATCTGTTCAGTAAAGGAGAAGTGAGAGCCTAATGAAGACGGGCTCTGGTCTAACAGTGGGCCACCTATTTGAGGTCACATTAATCACCTCTGACCTTTTCTTCTGAATGTTTTAAATGCACTGAGAGGAAGACAGAGTAACATTCCTCTTCCTCCACCCTCTTTTCTCCTTCTTCCTCTTTTTTTCTCCTTCATATGTGTGTCTATCATTGCCTTGGGTGGCCAAACTTTAGATGATTTGTGCCTGGATTTTTTTGGGGGGGGGGGGGCATGCATGAAACTGGCATAAATTGGTAAGGTACATGAGATTCTTTTTAAAATTATTTTTTTGTTTTATTTTATTATATTTTATTTTTTGCATGACACTTAAGTTGTGGAATATGAAACCGTTAAAAGATCAGTGGCTAGCCAAGCTTTTGGTCTATTCAGCCAAGATTCCAGGTGCAGTCGTGCAGGTCTCCCAAGGTTGTGGCCTAGCAGGTGAGAAAAGGAGTTGTCTTATTTTTCATTCTTTTTGTTTGTTGTCATTGTATGGTTTGTAGCATTAATGTGTTAACAGTCTGCACAGCTGATGAGAGATCAACCCTCTGTGCTCTGAGTGTATTATTAGCTTGGTATTAGAATTGGAAGACAGTCATGGATGAATGTTGATTAAAAAAGACTGCAGGTATGAATGATTATATTCTTTTGTAAGAGGAGTGCTGAGAAGGTAAGAAACAGGGACTGTAAGAAAGCCCACGGCGCCTTCCCTGAAATGATTCACCCCACACCCTGTCACCCAGGCATGACTGCACGACTGATAAAACCTGCACAGAGGCAGGTCCAGACGAGCCAATTGATTACCTGTTGTTAACAACGGAGGAAATGACAGCAGTTACCTGACAAAGTTCTGGGGACTTTTAATTTTTTTTTTAGAATGAGCCTCATTTGGATGATTTTTAAAATAACAGAAACACAGATCAGATAATACGCTGTCTTTACCAAAATACAGATTAAAGACATCAGTCCTCTGAAGCTGTTTTCCCATTCAGTTATGCTCCCAACTCTTGTCTAACTGGTCAGTTTGCTGTCTGCAGCAGGTGTCACCTCTGTCTTGCTGTGAATTTTACGTGGTTCCAGGTGGAAATCATGGAAAATAATGCACCGTTAGCTCCAAATAAGAAGGAAACTGCACCCGCAAGCATGAAAAAGTTGTCTGTTCATACACTGTAGATGTTTGAGGATGTGAAGTTAAAATGATGTGTCATTTGTTGACTTTGCTGAGCTTGGAGGCCAAGGAGTGAGTCACATTTTGTTTCAAACAAATGTCATTTAAACAAGGAAAGAAGTAGCCCACATGTACTTGTTTTAAGTATATTAACAAATTTGGTCTCTGGGAACAGTTTTATTTCAAAACTATTTCCCTGGTGTTCTTTATCTGTTCGGTCTGAACATATTGATTCTGTTTCAAAGCTAAGTGACTGAAACTCTGTTTAGATGAAGTCTTGAAAGGAGGCCAAACACTTTGTCACGTAGTCTAATGAGTGTGAGGCTTACAGGGAAGGGTCGGGGGGGGGGGGATTGCTTGCTTATGTTAAACAGACGAGGAGAAGGAGGACAGGGCTGAGGAGGGCCCCGGTTTGATGCGAGGGCAAATCAAACATGAACAGACTGGGCGTGAAGCGTGGCTGGGCCCAACACGCAGTCATGAGCGTGGGAGGGATTGGGCCCAGTGATGGGCTTGCCCGGATGGAAAGACCCTGGATGGGGGGCCATCAGCAGGGGCTTCTCCCCTTAAACAATACATGTGCGCCACCCCGGATTTATCCCCAGGGAAACATTGCCCCCACCTCCAAGTCTACCCCCTTCCAAACAGTTTTTCAAGCGTGCTTCTTGATCTCATTGTTGTGACAGAATTGTGGGGTCCAAACACTGCATTATTCATAATGGGGTTAGAATGAGTCTGGTTTTTACTGGTGTCTTCTAGCATGAAGACGTCCCAGACCCCCAATCAGCTCTGACACATAACCCAGCTACCCCTGCATTGTGGGCCCCTTTAGGAAAGACGGAGTGTTTTGACATTCTCCCTGGAATTTATGCTATCTGAATCTGTCATTACAACATACCTATACTCTATGAGGAAGGTTACTCACTCAAAAGGAATACTATTAGTCTGTCAGTCTTAGTCCATATGGTTCTATCATCAAGATATAACCTAAGCCTGTTGCCAAAGTAGCTCTGTTAAATAGTTCCTTGTAAAAAAAAAAAAAAAAAAATAGTTCCTTGTCAAAATTTCCCCTATGAAAAGTTTTACAGATTGCATTTGTGTTTACAAGGAAATGTTGCGTTTGGTTCATCTGTTATCAAAGAAAAATAAGAGAAAAACAAAGATGAGCCTCCACTTTGTTTGGTTCATTCTTCTGCTTATTGCTTCAATAACTTTCTGCCAAATCGAGGTCCCTGATCAGTTTGAAATACCACAGATGAGTGTCTACTTACAGTGATCAGTAAGAGCTGGTTTTCGGCGTGACATGCAGACATTCAAATGGTTGATCAGTATCTTTGATGTGAAGAAAGGCCTGTCTATGCACGGCTCATGGAGACCTGGCCTTTCTCTAGTAATTAGGAAGGATTAGAGAGGGGGTGGACCAGAGGGTAGAGGGGGCACTCCTAATGGCCGCCTATTGTCCTTGTCCACGTCGATGGACAGTTCAAAGAGTGAGCTGAAGGGAAGGGACACTCTTGGGCAGAGTTTCCCTGCAGGCGAAGGCTTCTCCTCCACTGCTCCTGTGTAATCTTCTAATCCTGCTGACGGCCACCAAGATCACAGGTGGGCCTGCACTATGCAGTAAACATGGGCTGTTTCACTCTTGGACTTTGTCTAGGTGTTTATACTAGCATTTAGGATACTCCCTTTAGAAATGGAAAACTTTTTGGCTCGCTGTCTGTTTTTTTTTTTTATCAGTTCAAAATCACTATCAGCTCTTTGTGTAATTTTACACTGTCTTTGTGCTACTTTGCAAGAGTAGAACTATTTAGTACAGGTCATGCTTTGTGGATGTTTTAAAAATGTGAGGGAAAAAAAAAAAAGATTGACAGTCCTAAAAGGTATTTAACAGTCCTTACCCATTAAATTATGATAAAGATGCTTAACTTGTAAATCACCACTGAAAAAAACAACAACAACCACAAAAAAACCCAACAACAACAACAAAAAAATGTTACCATGAACTGGTTCCTGGGGAACCACAACTTTTCCTCTTATTTGTCAGAGAGAGGAATTATCTTTCTGCTTTGTGGAAGTGTTTTGATGATGAGCATCCTTATTTCTCACTGTCTCTCCCACTTTCAAGCCCTTTTCACATATTTACTCACTCATTTTCCAAAAAAAAAAAAAGAAAATCGTCCTCCTGTTCCAGTGGCACCTGTTTTGTGTGGATAAAAAACAGACGGCATCAAAACTGCGCCAGCCTGCCAAAAACAGTCAGTCAGACGTGAACTCATCCGCTGTGCAGAAGCGGACTAATGCCCACATGCATGAATGCTAGGGGTGTCTGTAACGTGACGTTTCTCTCTGTGCAGACACAACATTGTTTAATGACAGGGTAGAGCAGCTGTGTGCAGCAGGGGTGCACTGGCTGTGAGGATATGTTTTAAAACCACAAACACACTTTGATTGAGAGTCACCAACTTTGGCTGAAGGTTTATGCCCTACTTGATTTCTCAGAACTGGAACGCTACCTGAAATTCTTTGACTTCCTCAAGACCGGCGTGGAGAAGAATGGCCTCTCCTGAAAAAGTGGTGGAAAGGTGTCACAGGCCTCGGTCGTCATTCCCACACAGCAGTTCTAGCAGTGCTTTCTAGTGGTGACTCCTTTCCTACTACTGTAAAAAATAAAATAAAATACAATACAATACAATAATATAAAATAAAATAAAAAAGACCACACACACATATACGCGCACATACACAAACAGACAGACACACACGTACACAGAAAAAAAGGAGACAGGTACAATCTCCTTTTCTATGACTTGTCTAATCCTACGCGTGCTGTTATCTTTAATGGAGCATTATTCCTCTGTATACCTCAACCTTTAAGTAAAAAAACACATATACACACGCACACAATGCTGTATCATTTTGGGTATTCATGAGGCTACGTCTAGATGTTTTGTAGTTTGATTGTCTGTTGTCTTGTGGCAAAGCAGAACCATGTGCGCGTGTGTGCTTGTTAACTTGCAACCGCATTGCGAGTCATAAGCTGTAAGCAGGTCCTCTCAACCACAACTGCTTGCATAATCACTCCACGTTCATATGAAGCTGCTAGAGCGTAACATATTATTAGGACATGCAGTAAGTCTAGTGCCTCACAAACGTACTTCCTCAGGTTCACTATGGAAAGCTTTGAGCATTTTACAGAGTGATAGGTTAGAGCTTTCCGTGCATAGGTGTTCAGACCTTTTAAAATATTTTGTTGTGACACTATCGTGGATCTAGAGTCACATGGTTTTTTTTTTGTTGTTTTCTTCAGCAGAATGGAGGAAATTGGTTTATGCTAATGCGTCACCTTCCTCCCCTCCCCTCCCCCCTCTTCTATCTCTCTCATCATCTCCAGAACACCAGGACTGTTTACAGCGGGTGGTTCAAGAACGGTTGAGCGAACTCGTGTGTGTGCTAAAGGCTGTTATCGGCAAACATCAGACTCTAAACTCCACGGAGATCCTCGGCGCCGCGGGCACCGTCATCGCCAAAGTCAAAGGTGAGTCGTCCTATCCCCGTATCTGCTTTGCTGACTTTTCAGCTTCTACAGCAGCTCCGTGCAGTCCTCTCCAGGTTTTGATCAACTTTCAGTTACATTCCACTCCTGTGTTATTTGTGTCGGTGAGTTAGTAAAATAACAAAACAGCAGTTGAGCAGCAGTTTTGTTTTTCAGCTGAATAAAAGGTAACTGTACATTGTCCTAAATGAATACAAAAAAAGAATCTCAACTCACCAGTTCGTCTGCTAGATATATGATCCCGCATACGGGAGTAATTTTTCTCTTGGCCCCGGCGCCAAGAATTTCTCGATTGTACATGAGTGCAATTTGCATTCCTGATTGAAGCAGCATTGGCGGAGACTTGGCAGTCTGCTTGACAGCTAAATGTTTCTCTGATTCTCTTTTAGACTCTAGGTTTGTGAAAGGAGCTGACAGAAAGGCAGCAAACAAATGGCTCCTTCACTAAGTCTCATTAATCGCTCATTCGGGAGCTGTTGTGTGGTCGCTTACGATCGTGAAGTCCGCCGGGGGGACCGCAGATTCAGATGAATAAACATTTACATGTATTCACTGGGGCCGGCGGTTTTATCCAGAGTAAACTTACAGCTGTCGCTTTTTGTGTTAGAGGTGACACGCCTTAGGGGCAACCTCTGGGTTAAGCGCTCTGCTCAGGGTCACATAAGCAGTGAACTATTGTGTTGAGGTCTTGAACTCAGAGAGATTTCAGTTACTCGCCTGCTTCCTTTACAGCTCTGTCAGTACTGCCTCAAAACATGTCGTATGTTTTTCAACATAGCACAATACCAGTAGGTCTGAACTATCTGTTTCACATACTCAAGTTTCAAATCCTTGCACTCCTTGTTTCTTCTTTTTTTTTTTTAAATATGTGCTGCCACAAAGTGGCCGGTCCTATATCGTTTCTCCTCTGTGCATTGTCCAGAGTTTAGTTCCCTTTCCTCTGTGGAGTTACGTGACAGTGACAATGACAGTGATGGCCAGACCCAAGAGAAAGAGAGGGGAAGAGAGACAGACAGAGGCAGATCAGAGGAATGTCTGAAGAGTTGGACTGAAATGAAGACAGATAAGAGGTCTAGTGTGGCAGCTGCTCCAGCCGCGTGCCTCTGGGTTTTCTCAGGCCTTGAGCCGTCACTCATCCTGTTCACTCCTGTTTTGATAGGGGCCTGGGACTCCTTTCTCTCTGGCTCTTCTCCAGAAAAAGTCCCGGGGAAAAAAAAAAGAAGCAACAGAAGCACATGGTGGCATTGTTTCTCTGTGCTTGAGAAAGGATACCTGTGAAAGAATCCCAACCCAAAGCTACAGTCTGCTTAGCTCTGTACAGGCCTCTCAGCTACATACTCCTCTTCCCAGAGAGAGAGAGAGACACTTCTGTGGGTTTGAGGAAATGAGATACTTTTTTCTTTTTGCTCTTGATCGCATTCTATTCTGCCTTTTTTTCCTTTTTTTTCTGTTCATGCCGCAGAGTTGGGTTAAAGAACCTCTGTCGGAGCCCAGCAATAAAAGTGTCAAGTTGCTGGAGTTATTGAAATTCTTTACTTCCATTCCTTGGTCTGGAGGAGACAGTTCTGCGTGATGGACTGTTTGTCTAAGGTTTTCATTCCACATATAGACAATAATCTCTCTCAGGTACAATGTTTTCTGTCTGTCTTTATTTTGTGGTATTTCTCAGACAGGAAACATAAGTGTCCTGCATTGAGATTTGGCAGACTTTCTATTGCAGTGCTGTATTGTCATCTAAAAGCCCTTGCTACTCAAAAAACTTCAATCTCTTGGTCTTTTGAAAGCCTGAACCTAATTTTGTTGCGTTTAATCCAATGAAACCCCAACAGAGATGCATCAAAACGTGTCTGCTTATTTAAAACGTGTTGTTGTACTGTTCTGACAACTCGCCTATGTGCGTTTCCTGGGCATCAGTGGCCTTCCTTGCCTTCAAACTGCCCGTACTCCATCGCTGATTAGAAAATGTGTTCTTTTGAGGCAAGCTCTCCGTTACAGTAATTAATCTGGTCCTAATTCTTGAAGAGTGTCTTTAAAAGCGTATATTGTCCTGTACGGGGCTTTCACAGGAGAAGAGCGTGTCCTGTGCCTGGATGGGACAGCTGCCATGTTTGGCTTGTGATGGGGGTAAAAGCGGGAGCATTGTTGTGAGATTTCAGGATGTCCTGAGGAAGGAGTCAGCGTTCCACTGCAGGGGCCGTCGAGCCTCCCCGCTCACATTCAGAAGCAGAGAGGCGCGCCTCAGGGACCCACTTTTCTCTCTCTCTCCCTCTCACACCTTCTCCTTTCAATTCTTTTCTTTTTCTTTCTTTCCCTTTTGTTATTGGAGCCCTCAAAGATGTGACACGCTGCGGCCGGCGTTTGTGCAACATCTGATGGAAATGTCAGCCAATCGTGAGGAACTTGAAACTGTCAAGAGCTGAAGGGGTTTTTTTTTTGTTGTTGTTGGTTTTTTTTTTTTTTGACGTTTGGTCATTAAAAAAGTGGAAGTTGAGGAGGAAAGAATGAGTTTATAAGAAAACGCAGAGGGAAAAGGCTCAAAGCTGTATTGTGTGTACAGCTGTTTCGAGCAGAAAGGACTGTGCGTTGGCTGACCCGAAGCACAAGTTGGAACAGTGGGTAAGTTGAACGAATATTGTCAAGCTGTGTGAGTGTTTCCTGTAGAGGGGAGCAGAAACGCACAGACAGGAAGCCCACGGCGAATGTGACTTTCTTAGCTTGTTTGTTGGGCTTCACTGGCTGTCTGCTACATGTGTATTCTCACTCAACTATTTCCTGTGCAGGGAAAAAAAAAATTCACTTGTGTCGTATTCTGTGTGATACTTTGGGACTTTGAAGGGACTCTACTTTAATTTCTTGGATTGTTCAGAGCACAGGAAGATCACATAGTTGTGCGAAGGTCTGTTTTCTCCATATGGAACAATAGAGTTTAGCCTGTGACTATAATGGACATTTACTCTCGCTGAAGAAACAATTTCAGGTCTCTTTGTAGTGTTTTCAGACTTCCCATTTGGGCTGTCTTGCCTTGCGTTTTTGGTGTGTTGTTTTCTCGAGGGGTGAAAACAGCTTATTCTGGATTAAAAGCAAAAAGGGATGTAGTAGAACGTTAAAATAAGGAACTATGACTACTCTAGTCATCTGCGTCTGTTCAACTTTTATGTAATGCTTGCTCTTGTTTCAGATAAAAGCTCTTTTTTTTGTTCTCACTGAAGTCACTGATCCGCTGCCTTGTCAGGAGAACTATCAGCAGGGTCGAGACTTGTCAGTGAGAGACTCAGAGATTTGCAAATTAACCTTACCATCAAATACATTTTTCCTCTCTGAGTCACATCAATGCCAAATGAAAATGTGTTCAGTATTTTTATGGCAGCTCTCCTAATCCGTAGTGTTGTGTATGTCAGCATTCCAAAAGTCCCTTTCCTCGTTCTGAAGCCATGTAAAGTGCGTTCTGTTTTGGTGCCACTTGTGATGAATGAGTGCAGTTTTGGTTTATGAGTTATGTTATTGTCAAACACAGCTGAATTTTTTTTGTGTGGTGTATCACTTTCGACAGGCGTGAACTTCAAGGAAGTGAACAAAGAAAACAAAAGCACAGTTTTTGAGGAGATATACACATCGATCGACACCTTGGCATTCACGTTTGGCAATGTGTAAGTACAGTGTTTGTTAATCTAAGGCTACAGCTGGTGAGCTCTGTCTTTTTATTCTAACATTCTCTGAAACTGAAACTGATAAACCATAATCAAAGTCTTTAGCCTCACAGGCTTTCAGTTTGATATTCCCTAGCAATGAGTTCCTGTTTTGCTTGTCCTCAAGTTCCTGTGTTTCAGTGCTACAAAAGGATGTTCATAAACAAACAGTACAAACTGTATTTTGAATAGCATGTTCCCTCCCCTCTGTTTGTGCACTATTCTCCCCAGATATACAGTTAGAGGTATCGTGATTGTTGTGTTGCTTAAGTTGTAGAAGCCAGTTAGATTCTTATAACTGACACTGAGTTTGGGATAATGAATGACATTAAACTTTAGACTAACAGTAAGCTTTGCCCCACCCTCAGAGTGTCTGACTTCCTTATGGGAGATGTGGACAGAGGCTCCAGGTTGGGGACCCCCCAGGCCCGAAGAAGTCGGGTAAGGCTTGATCTTTCAAGCACCTCTTCCTCTACTCCTCTCTCTCTCTCTCTCTCTCTGTCTCTCTCTCTCACTCTGTCTTTCTATCTCTCTTGTTTTCTCTTTCTTTTTTGTTTTCTCATTGCCATTAAGCATTGTGGATTCAGTTAGGGGGAGCAGATTAGAGAAGCCCTCGGCATTAGAGGAAATATTTCTTCATCCTTTAAAAGAAGGGCTGTCTTGTTTTGAAAATTACACAACCGCTGTTTTAATCAACTTCTTCAAAGAAGCAATGATTTGATTTACTGAGATGTTTTGCAGCTTTTTACCGCCTGAATACAAATGCGAATTTCCCGTTCCCTCTGTACATTCTTTTTGTTTTTATTGGAGGAATTGTGAATGTAAAATTTGTGGTTTTGTCTCTCTAGTCTTTCGAGAATCTGTCTGGAGATTCTGGAGTATACCGTCCAGGCAGAGATGATCTGGCAGGTAATGTTTTTCTAATTTCTTTCTCCTGTTTGCTCACCTGCTGTTTTCAGTCTAAATTAGATAGGTCCATTTCTAAGCTCAGGCCAGTAGACATGGGTTGAGCACACAGATAATGTACTGATAAGCGACTAAAAGTCCCAGTAGACTTAAACTGAATGTTATGTGAGTTAGACGTTTGGAGAATTAGACAAATAAGCAGTGATGACATGGCTCCTAAACTATCGGGGACTTCCACACCCCTCCCCCCCACCCCCAACCCACCCCCAACCCACCCCCAACCCTTGCAACCTCAGTTATTCTCCATCCAACCTGAGGTTTTTTCCTTGCTCCCAATACTTGACATTCTTGGGCTTTTTTAGACGTTTTTTTGAGTGTTGAATGGGAAACACATGTGGCAGTGTGGAATCAGATGGTGTACAGCTGGGCTTAGCCAGGCTGGGCTGCGTGTCAGTGAAGTTTTGAAACATACTGAGGGTTTTTACCGAAGCACTGTCTCTTACACACTCTCTCGCCGTTTCGCCGCATGCTTCTCCCCTCAGGCCGCGAGCACACTCACACAGATTAGTGTCAGTTTTAGATACTGCTCTCTTTCTCTTTTATCACATCAGAGTTGTGGAATGCACTGAGCCTGGTTTGGGTTCGCCGCATACAGCGGCAGCAGAAAACCCAGCACTTTACCTGTTTTAACAAGCGCTCTTTATGAAGTTGGCCTGTTAAATTTTATGAGCCCTGAACTGTTGTTACTGCTTTTAAAAATATTTTAATTACAGCCTAGAATGTGTCCTTTCTTAAAAACGCTACTTTCTAAGTTTCTCTTTCTCTGTATATGTTCACGAGCCCGCGTGTCTGTTGGCGTGTGTTTGTGTCCACAGACCGGACGCTGTCGTCCTCTCGCTTGTCTTCGGTGGAAGAGGTAGACGAGACTCTGCTGAGGATCGAGACCGGGGTGGAGTCGGCTCTGCTCTATGCCAAGGCCTGGTCCAAATACACCAAAGACATGCTGACCTGGGTGGAGAAACGCCTCAGTTTGGGTGAGTCGCTTGTTTCTTTAGAGGCCTGTTAGTAATAACACACACCTGCAGTCTGTCTCACTTTCTCAGACCTGCAGTTATGGGGACGCTCCTCCCCATCTGTCTGGTAAGGCTCTATATCAGTTCAATTTCACACTCCGTAAAAGTTTGATTGGAGTTGATGTTGTGTTGTGGACAAAGTACTCCACATCAGCAGTACTGCTGGAAAATCCTATCACACCATGTTAACTGTATTAGTAAGTCACCTGTGTAAACTATACTTACACACGTTACAGATAATCAATCAGTTTGACATTAATTTTGTCAAATGGGCCTCAAATAGTCATGGTTCAGTTGTTCCTGGTTCATGTTCCAGTATAATTATACATAGTGTAGCTCGCAATAATGTATTCTGATCTGGAAAGTTTATCCTTATTACTATTGTTATTATTATTAATGTTAACATAAATGTTAATGTGTAATTTTAACAGATATTGATTGTGCAAAAAGTTGTGCTAAGATGGCAGAATCAGCCAGGGCACTTGCAAGCCAACAGGTAATTTTTAAATGATTGTTTTGTGTTCCCTCAATCTAAATAAAGAATAGTCAGGAAGCCATATCAGTATTGAGAGTCTCTCATATGTTATTTGTGCATTTGAAGGATTTCATGCCATTCAGGGACATCTACATTTCTGCCTATAAAAATGAGATTGAGTACAGTCAACTCATCCTACAGACAGCCACAGCCCTCCAAAGCAATAAATTCATACAGGTAAGAGTTTCTGTTTTGGACTGAAGGGCCAGAAGGAGAAATGTAGCTTTCTTAGTGGTCAAACCATCTCGGTCTTTGTCTAATAAATCATATCCCTGTCTCCATCAGCCTCTGCTAGCTCGTAAGAATGAACTGGACAAAATGAGGAAAGAGATAAAGGAACACTGGCAAAAAGAACAGAAAAAAGTGGTGAGTCATTTACTTTATTTATTCACATTCTTCCTATGCGTGTGTGTGTGCGTGTGTGTGTGTGTGTCCATGCATGAATGAGTGCGTAACAGTGTAAAAATATTCAACTACATTTACCCAAGCAAGTTTACTGAAAATAGACTTTGAGCAAAGATTAACTTGAATGAGCAGTTAGTTTTCTAACCATGCTCTGTCGTACTTTTTAAAGGTCACACTTTAAGCTAAAGAAGGCAACTGGTTTGCTTGGTCAGGGGCTGTAGTGCTCGATTATAACAAATAGCTACAACACTCAGTGTATGAGTGTGTATGTGTCATCCTCTCAGTGGAGCGTGCAAAGCGTGTATTTGTGTGTGTGAGTGTGTGTGCGTGCGCGTGCGTCTGATTCTATTTCATGTCACACCACAGCAAGACGCAGAAGCTGCAGTACGCAAGGCCAAACAGCTGCAGGCCCAAAGGAAAGAGGAGTACGAGAAAGCACGCAACTCCACCAGCCGCACGGAGGAGGAGCAGCCTGCTGCAGGCAGCAGGACGCTGGAGAAAAAGAGAAGGCTGGAAGAGGAGGCAATGCAGAAGGTGCCGCTTCACTCCTTTTCCCGTGTTTCTACCTGGCCTGGAGCAGGCTGTGGTGTGCTGAACCAGGCTGGGTTGGGCTGGGCTTGGCTGGAGATTGGGATGAGGGGAGAATGACGGTAGAATCGGAGCCGAACATACTTTTGAACCCACGCGCTCCAGACAGCTGATGTGAAAGAAAGCAAAGACACGCATACGTATAATGGGACTTAAATACATAAACAGACTTTTTGTTTTGTTTGTCTGTCCTTGCGTGTGTTGTTGTTGGTTATTCGGCGTTGTGTTGCTTCAGCTTGTGTATGTTTCGTTGGCTTATTGCCAGTGCGTTGCGGATGCTGTGTTGGTTTATATTGTCGTGTTTTGAGTGGTTTTGTCTAATTTTCTGATGTTCTGTTGGGTTGATTCCATTCCAGGCAGACGAGGCGCGGGAGCAGTACAGGGTGTGTGTAGCGGATGCTAAAGTGAAACGGGCTGGCCTGGTCAATACTAAGAGCGAGATCCTCAGTCAGATCAGAGAGCTGGTGTTCCAGTGTGACCTCACTCTGAAAGCAGTCAGTATCCAATCACACTCACTCGGATTTTAACTCACTCTTCCAATACAAATACACTGACAACTGTCAATATGTCTTTTCTACTTACTGTTGTGCTTTCAGCAAACTGCACACTCAGATATGAGTTAATAAGTTAGAAAAGCATTGTGAAGGAGTTAGTAAGATTCAAATGAAGTTTTCTGGCTTAGTTGTGGTATAGTCCTCAGACCTCTTAACAGATCTCTAATTGTAGAGTTGATGGTGTTGTGTTGTGTTTCCTGTGGGAGCAGGTGACGGTAAACTGGTTTCAGATGCAGCATGCCCAGAGCGTTCCTCGACCAGTCAATTACCAGGCTCTGTGTGAGAGGGCCAAGCAGTATGAGCCGGGACAGCGCTACGCCGAGTTTGTGAAGAGCCTGCCTAAAGAACGGGTTTGGCTGGAAGCACTCTCTCAGGAAAGTTCTGGGTAAGCTGCTCCTTTCTCCTCCTAGCCTGACCTCTGTTCTCTGAAAGACTGATACTCTACCCAGCATTCCACTGTTAGGACAGCGTACGCCTTCCCATAGCATGCATGATATTGTCAGTCACCGTTTTTTTTTTTTTTTTTTGCTGTAGGCTTTCCCTTTTGTCCTGGTTTCTGAACAGAATAAGAATAAGCTCTGATGAGGTCTAATGTTATTGTTCTTAAATAAAGACACAGACTGAGTCAAAAGCCGGCTGCATGTCCTTCCAGAGGAAGTAGTTGTGATGTAATCAACAGACATGTTCACGCAAGCCTCACTCCTGTTTAGACGTATGAATCAGTCTGTCGTGCAAACCCGGCCGGTTTCAGCTCAGCCTTTATGATGCTTTCTCTGTCAACACATTCCACAAAGCCACAGGCAAAGCCTCTTGTGTCTGTATTTTTTATCAGATAGCTTCACAGAGAAGTGTTCACACGGCCTCTAGTCGCTCTGCTGCTGAAGTGTCATGTGTGCTCTTGGGTGTTTGTAATTGTGCGTAATTCCTGCCGGTCTGACAATAAAATGTTGTTCTCTGTTGTGGATGTGACAGGGTGCCATTCATGAAGCGACCGTTGAGCAGCACACGCTCCTCCCATGGCAACCTGTCCCAGGGTTCGGTGGCGTCGGGCGACGGTCACAGCGGAGATGAAGTGGAGAGTTCAGGTCAGCCGCGCAAAGCGAAGATGTCAGAGAGGAGATGTAACAGCACCACAGACATACAGGGTATGAGCTCCATAGAGGGTTATGGATTTCACCCAAAACTGATGGGAATGCATCGCCACAGCCAGTAAAGAGGAGGTTTTAAGGAGCCGCTGGTGCTGGAAAATAGCACTCAGGTTTAGATTTATTAGTATTATGTTAATGTTATTTAGGTCGTGGAAAAGCTGTACACGAACACTGATTGGCGCAAGTCAAATACTCTAACCAATCAGCCGCCGTGTTACTGGTTTTGTTTGACCTCAAGACTGTACATGTCATAGGCTTTAATAAGTAAATGCCTTAAATATATAAGTAACTGAGACTTTATTTTACTTCTCTATCGAGTGTTTGGCAGAGATGATGTGAAAGTCTTAGGAGCCATGTCCAGCTGATTAGTTTTATGACTTGCAGTGTGAGCTCTAACTGTTAACACCTCCATCTGCCCGAGCTTGGCTCTGACAGGCTTTAGCTGCAGTGGCTCCTCTGGCTTTGGGTTTGAGGGAGAGTAGCCAGGCTCCTGGGGTCAGGCCCATATTCAGTTTGGCTCTTTCCTGGGGTCAGGCCCAGATTCAGTTTAGCTCCTTCTTCTGTGACGTCAGGAATGTGCTTGATTTAAAGCCTGATTTGTGCACACATGAGGTCATAACAGTGGAGTCAGATTCTACCAGTCATACTGATGACACTGTGTTTTAGTCCATCCTCTGCCTTAGTATTCACCCGGTGTTTGTTTTCTGAGTGATCGTAAAAGTGGAAGGCCTCAGAAATGGAATATGTAAGCATGTTTACAGTCCTCGCTGGGAGGAAGGTATCCTAAAGATATTTACTGAAAACAACTCAAAATGATGTCTCTTTTTGAGGAGAATTAAATTCTTAACATGTGTTTGTGGCCACAAACCATGAATAAATAAACTAGCCCCTAAGAAAGCATTTTATAAGTGAAAAGTATTATCAGTCCACTGATATATGTTTGTGTGTGTGTGTGTGTGTGTGTGTGTGTGTATTGCAGCTTTGAGGACACAGGGCTCTCGTGGGTGGGGGTCTGCCGGTCAGGGGGGAGGAATGTGCAGTGACTCAGAGAGTGCTGGAGGCAGTAGTGAATCTCGATCTATGGACTCTCCCATAGCAAGCCCAGGTACAGCTCCATATCTTGACTCAAACCAGTGATAGTGTTTGTGAAGTGTTTGGATAATAAAACGTAGTGTCAGATGCATTTTTTTCTTCAGTCGTTTTCCCAGACATCCAGGCCTGCAGTGCTGTGTATACTTGACCCAGTTCTCTAGTACACCTCACTAGCAAACATAGAGAGGAGCTTTGAAAGGAAGTGTAGTACTAACATGTGTTTTTGCTACAGGGGATTTCAAACGGAGGCTTCCCAGAACTCCTTCCACTGGCACTATGTCATCTGCAGATGACCTGGATGAGAGAGAGCCTCCATCCCCTTCAGACAATGGTGGGTCAGAGTGTGTGTGTGTGTGTGTGTTGGGGGTAATGCACGCACCCACCCGTGTTTTTGCACTCGGCACAGCTGTGCAGTTAGGATCAGTGTTGATTTTGGCTCTATGCCTCTGCTAAACAGTTCCTGTCTCTTAGCTAGCCTCTCCCAACTCTCAGAATATGTTATTTTTATTTAGTCATCACTATTTGAGGCACCACAGAAAGACCCAAAGCTCTTGCTGAAGTGATAAAAGAATAATTTATTACGTACAGTACCTGGTTATTCTGTTTTATGGGCTGTACATGAAGACATGACCCAGATATGCCTCTCATTAGGTAGTTTGTTTTGTAAGAGTAGTCTTTCTCAAATTACCACTCAGACCAGTATCTACAGTTAAATGACTGATTTTGAGGAAATGAAAATACAATTCTCATCAAATTTGACCGCAAGAAATCTACTCCTACTCATGCACTTATTATGAATATTAGAGGAAATTCATTGAATGCTTTTGAGTTGAATGGGAGACTAAGAGAGACTGACTTTGGGTACTCCCATCCCTGCATAATGTTGTTCTTTTACCTGTGTTAATAGCTCCACCTTTTGTACCCTCGTTGTTGTTGTTTTTTTCTTTCTGGAGATTACTAAACTGATTCTGTGAATGAAAGTAATCTGAGACAGATGTGTGTATGTATGAGTATGAGTATGTTGTAATTGTGTGTTGTTCATGAAGGAGTGACTGAAGTGTGTTCTCCTCACAGGCCTCGGTGAGATTGTAATGGAGGTGGCGAATTCTCCTGGCCCGTTCCGGAACTCTCAGTTGTCCAAAGCGGCACAGACCCATAAACTGAGGAAACTACGAGCCCCATCTAAGTGCAGGGAATGTGACAGTCTGGTGGTGTTTCACGGAGCTGAATGTGAAGAGGTACTCTCATCATCATCATCCTCATCTCGTTAGTCACTGGTGTTAATTATCTGGAGTACTAATGGTGGTTGGACTGGTAGACAATGCTGTTACTCTTCTCCTGACCTCTGCAGTGTTCCCTGGCCTGTCATAAGAAGTGTCTGGAAACTCTGGCCATTCAGTGTGGCCATAAAAAGCTCCAGGGCAGACTGCACCTGTTTGGCATTGACTTTGTCCAGGTTGCCGGAAACAGCCCGGATGGGATCCCGTTCATCATCAAAAAGTGCACCTCAGAGATCGAGAGCCGTGCTCTCAACATTAAGGTACAGTTGCGTTTTGTTGTGACTGATAAAATGGGATTTGTAGCGCTGTATCAGACGAATAGCGCTGTATCAGACGTTAGACGTTACTGAAAGCCATTCTGAATTTAGAGAGACCTTCATTTAATTTTGAAAGTAGGAATACACTACTGATTAATGTTTTTTTTTTTCCTCTGTGTGTAAAGGGCATTTATCGAGTGAATGGGGGAAAGTCTCGGGTGGAGAAGCTTTGCCAGGCGTTTGAGAACGGCAAAGACCTGGTAGAATTGTCTGAACTCTATCCACACGACATCAGCAACGTGCTTAAACTTTACTTAAGACAGGTACAGCATACTGGAAACGTTGACCCTGGTTAGGTCTACTAAGAGATACTTATGGCATGTTGCCAAGGAGTTAAACAGAATATCTGTGCTTTAACGTTGAAAGACCACACTACAACAAATAGTATCAGGATTATTTGTAATAATTTGTCTTTGCCTTGTCATAGTGTGTGTAATTGATTGATTTGATTTGATTGATTTTGCTATGCGGCCTGAAAGTGGTCTTTCTTGTGTCTCAGCTGCCAGAGCCATTGATTCTGTACCGTTACTATAATGACGTCATTGGATTAGCTAAAGAGGCTCAGAGCATCATGGTGGATGATGTCGATGCGTCACGTGAGCAGACTTCAGGAGAGCCCCCCCTTAACATCGAACTCAACAGAGTCATCTTCAAAATCAGAGACCTGCTCCGCCAGCTACCCATCGCCCACTACAAAACCCTCAAATTCCTCATAGCCCACCTGCAAAGGTACTGCCTCCCATCACACACACACACACACACACACACACACACACACACAAAATTCAAACCTTCACAAGTGAGCATATGTGAATGATTTTAATGACAGTTCAACTGACAGTTTAATTGAAATGTGCAACTGTGAAATACTTACATAATTCATCTGGTGGATCAAGAATTCATTTATTTTTCAGGAGCTGAAAAAAAAAGATCATAGAAAATGAGGGTTGACTTTACAGCACATGGATTTAGTTCTGTAAACTTGCTGAACTTAAACAGAATTGAGCACTCTCGTTAATAATGAGTGATACTAGTTTAATGTACAGTCAGTCCTGTCGCCTGAACAGCGTGACATGAGTTCATGCCTTTGATTTCTGCAGGGTAATGGAGAAATCCGAGGAGAACAAAATGACAGCCAGTAACCTGGGCATCATCTTTGGACCAACGCTTATCAAGCCCAGGCAGATGGAAGCAGAAGTGTCCCTGTCCTCTCTGGTGGACTATCCTTATCAGGCCCTGATGGTGGAGCTGCTCATCAAACATTATCAGATGATCTTTGACATTCCTCCTAGCCCCCTGTCTGCCTCTGGGCCAGCCTCCATGCAGAATTCCCCAGCGCCTTCTCGTGACAAAGAGAGCAAACTAAGCCGCCACTCGCAATCCCTCACGGACATCAAAGAGGTCAGACTCGGTTTCAGTAATGAATTTAGTCTCATCAATGAAAAGACTGAAATCTTTGGAATGAGGGATCCACTAATCCTTTTGTTATCAGTTATGTGTCCTCCAATAGAAGCATTGTTGATAGTGTTTTTCTAATATTTAGAGGTTGCTTCATTGAAACCTTCATTCATTTTTTTTTTCTCTTCGCCAAAAGGGCTCTAAAGTATATAAGAGGCATTCATCTGTGACTCCCTCCTTACATCTGCTGGATGAAATGAATGTTATGAGAGCAGAGGAAGGGACGGATGTTGCTGACGGTAAATATCTCAAATTCTCGATCCTCTCAGCCATGTGTCATCCTTAAAAATTTACAAGTGGATGTTTGTTGAACTGTTCTTTAGAATAATAACGCTTTCATAAATCTCATGCCTTTGCTGGTTTCGAATGATGTAGCGCAACAGACGAGTCTTTTACATCTTATAACTGAGAGATCAGTCCATAGTTTGATGACTAATTGCTCTTATCTCTATGCAGGTGGAGAGAGTGCAAACAGGCAGAATGGTGTTGGATTGTCAGCTGATACAGAGCTACAGAAGTCCCCACTGATGTTGAGTAAGTTCAGTCCAATCATTAGCAATAAGGTCCAGCTGCGGCCTCCGCGCAGCTCCAGAATGGTGTCGCGGCCAATCAGCATGCCCGTGGAACGTCTCATGAACGAGCGCAACAACCTCAACGCAGCAGAGCACGAACCCAATCGTGAAACTATCCAAGAAGTGGCCGAACCAGAGAAACCTCAGGCACGGGTGCCCATGCTGTCCAGAAACTCCTTCATCGACACACAGACACTCCGGAGGACATGGGACAAGCAATACAAGCACTACAATGTCACACCCAGGACTGCCATGATAGTTGCCAATCTCCCCTCCTCCGGTGTGAAGGACCTACCCAGTTCTCCTGCTTTAGGGGAGACAACGTCAGCCTCAGGGTTTGGCAGTGTCACCACCATATTTTCTAACAGGCCTTACACAGTGGGGCTGGGGTCTGGAAAATCGGGTAGAAGAGACAGCAGCAGTGAGCCGTCTGGATCGCCCATCACTTTCAGAGAGCCGCGGACTTTACACCCACCTCCTGAAACGTTCTATAAGCCTCCTTCAGGCAGGAAAGTTATGTCTCCACAGCTGAGAAAAGCTACCACAGCAGCATCCATATCCACAACTACAACTACAACAACAATATCACCAGTGACAACAGCTACGATGGTAACTATGACAACATCGACCACAACTAATGGGGCAGAGTCAACTCCTGCATCCCCTTCAATGACAATGATTACGCCAACATTAACAGCTATGGGCAGAGAAGAGCAGTCAAATGGCTCTAAGGAGGCCGAGAGTGACTTTGTGGAGGCGGAAGATGCTAGTTCGGCTGTCCTGTCCACCCCACAGTCCCCCTGTCCCAGCACCGGCTCTGATCAGCTGAGCCCCACCGAGGCCAAACCTTTGTACCAGAGACTACGCAACTGCCGGCTACAAAAGATGGAACAACGCGAAGCCCACTTTGTTTGAACTTTCTCTGACCTCTGCCAGCTCTCTGTGAGTCCTCAGGAGAAAACACACACACACACACACACGCACACTCACACATACATCTACCTGTAGCTTTTGTGTGCCCAGATACAGTTTGCTCCATGGATTTGACACCTTACTGGAAAAACAATAATATTTGTTTTTCTTCAGATGTTTGGACATTAAAAAACGCGAACTTGTCTGTGAAAAAAAAACTGTGAGGGTTTCTGATGTGAACATTTTGTAACCTGTTACAATTTTTGAATTACTGTGTGAGCCAGAGATCAGAGGTCCAAGATCATTTTGAGACATTCACTTATTCATTAAGTGTGTTTCCAGCTGTTTCAATGTGTTTGTCTGTCTATCACTTCTACCTTTCAAACCAAACGTTGTATGTTCATGGTCTCTGTTTCACTGCTATTGTATAGACCCTCCCTCCACCTTGGACAGGATAAAAAGCCAATGACTTTCATTTAAAACACACACACACACACACACACATTCAGTTTTTTTTTAAGTTTTGTTAAGTGGAGAACCTATTTGAAACCAGCCTGTAACTGTTCCAATAATATCAATGTTCATTGTCCAGTTTTATTATTTTACATTGCAAATGGAACAGGTTATAGAAAGTATATGTGTGTATGTGTACAGTCAGTATGAATGGGATTTCTCTGTGTAATTACGTGTAAGTATAATCATTGTGATGCACTTACTAAACTCGATGCATATATTTAATTTTTGAACAGAACTGATAATGTTAATTTCAATACAGACCTTTGTTCTTTCAAAAAAAGAAAAAAAAAAATTACCAAAAAAAAAAAACAGTTTCTGCCCATATACCATGTTCCCTGAGTATATGTGAGACTGTGGAAATTTTTACTTATTTTACTACCTAAACATTTACATTTTATAAACATAGCCATTTGCTATAAACAGATCTGACTATACAAACAAATCCTAAGGACCTTAATGTTTGTAAATTAAAGAGACAGTTTAAACTCAACTGAGCATTTGTTTGTTCGTTATTGCTTATGTGTTGTCAATGCATGTAGCCTTTGATTTTACACACATCATATCTTGGTCTGGTTAACATGTGAAGTGATAGCAATTAGTGATAAAATAACTGAAAGGTATACAGTTGAGTGGTACATAATTGAATAATTGAATAGTGTGCATAGAGTAGGCTTATCGTGTTCCAAATTGGGACCCACACTTCATAAAAATAATATCTGTGACTATCCTCTTTATGGTTAGATGAGTTAGATGAGTCACTGAGGAGAGTGATTTCACAATATATTTAAGTAAATTCACGTGCCTGTGTGTGTAATCAGAGTACTTTTGGTATTGTTTTACAAAATCTGTTTTTTTTCCAGAAAAGAGAGCTTCACATTAACCAAGACGTGTCTTTATGACTGTAATAAAGCCCAAGCCACACAGTTGTATCCTGGCAAAGCTTTCTCTCTCTCTCTCTCTCTCTCTCTCTCTCTCTCTCTCTCTGCCTCCCTTCATCTCTAATTAGATATGTCACCTGTGCTCCAACCCTGAGCTACTCAGCACTGACTCATCATCCACCCGGGGAAAAACAAAGGAAAAATTCTTAAAAATGCAGCATTCACTTAATCTATATAACATTATAGATAACATTGCTCAGAATAAAACAAAAATGTGTTAAATGTTCAAATAATCACTGTAGTGAGTGAGGATTTGTTTCAAAATGGATTCCTCTTGTCTTTTCCCCGCGGACATGTTGAAACCGGGATTAAGATTAGCAGATTAGCAGTATCACCTGGGTAAGACAGACGCAGCCTGTTTGGCTGTTGCACTTTACCGAATGTCCTCGACTAAATATGTTTTCCTTTTGTAAATGTTAATACTGGTGGACTTATTTATACTGAGGTAAGTAAGGAGCATATACATGGCTCTTTCTGTGAAGGTTTACTACCTGCGGGTTACACTAGGGTTCATTTTGTCTCTTTGGCCGTCGGGTTGTGCAACCTTGTTGGGAGGGTAAAAGGAAATGATTTTACAACCGAATTTCATCAGAACTGCTTATAGTAGTTACACTGAAAAATAGGCTTGTAAATGGCAGAAATGTCAGGCACAAAGGCACTGAACATTACTGAAAGGCGATATACTCTATTTTTTTAAGGAATGTGTTTTTGAGGTCAGAATACTGAATGTGTTGTGAATTTATGTAAAAACTGTCTTTACACTGGATGTACCCTAACTCTCTCAGTACGACTGACACCTGTGAATTCCAAAGAGCTGTTTTTACAGCAGTGCTAATTACCAACTCAGTGGAAAGATTACTGCAGGAAAATGTCTATTTTGGCAGACAGGTAATGATAGCTCTCCTCTGCTCTGGTTGACTTTGCCTTTTAAAACAGGTGCTTTGTAGATCAGTTAAAAAGAACAAAGTTAAAAAGAAACTCTTTTAAAGAAATCCCTCTTTCCTTCTTGGATTTGTGTAGCAAAACAACATGAATATTTGTAGCCACTACTGAAAAGAAAATCAGAAAAAATAATTTTTCATGTGTGTTTTAGAAGAATTTTTTTTTCCACTTACTTCAGTTTCCACATTACAGACCAGAAAAATGCAGTAGTAGTCTAATAGTGGTCCTTTTCCATTCAAATTCCTGGCTTGGTTTTGCCTGGTTGTTGTTAAGATGAAGTTGTAGTCATGAATGGCTTATTGTGGTTATGACACTCATGTACTTCTAAAATCAGCAGTTTGATGCCCATCCACCCTCTTGACGCTCTTAATTGTGAATCCCTTTTTGTTGTTGTTGTTGTTGTTGTTGTTGTTGTTGTTGCTGTTTTCTTAGATGACTTTAGAATGGGATGTGTTATTCACACTCTTGTAAAGCCAGACCAGATCACATAGTTGACTTTTTATTGTTTTGTTGCTGTACATAGTTATGCTCATTACTGGACTGCTTATATATGTTGTTAGGCCAGTCAACCAGTGCTGACCCCTTCCAGGGGTTCGACTGCAGAGCCATGAACACGGGCAGCCAGATCAGTCTGCTGCTCTGGAAGAACTGGACACTCCGCAAGAGACAGAAGGTGCAGTCACTCTAGCATGTATTACCCTACTTCATAAGCCTGTTTTCATGAGTGTGAAATTGGAAGTGGATTTAATTTGATGTTATGCATAGTGCAAACATACGTACTCAGAGCTACATGCCATCTCACCATCACCAACGAGGCTGTCAGTCCGGTCAGACTTTTAAGCTCAGATACATGCCATGTGCATGCATTGTTACATACCTATTTCACACATGAAGATGAAGATTGTGTTAGACTCTCAGCATACATTCCCCACAGCGAAATGTTAGCCTGTAAGCACAACAACTAAAGTTCCTAAGTGTATCAGTATGGCTGTCATTCTTTCATGCTTAATGCAGTGGTGATTTGCATGTTTGTTCAGATCCGGTTTCTGGTGGAGATTTTGTGGCCTGTGGTTTTGTTCGTTGGATTGGTGTGGCTCAGGAGAGCCAATCCTCTCTACCAGCAGCATGAATGTAAGCCTAGCTAGTTCCAGTGTCTGTTTTATTTACAAAGTAATCTGCATAAGATGAGATTTGCTGGACATATTAATTCATGGTTTATTTTACACAGTAATATAAGGGAAATAGAATAACGATTATGTAATGAAGCTTTATATAACTGAATTATTGAGATATTGAGAGAGCGAAATATATAGCTACATGAATAAGTATATGAATTGCCGTCTTTCCAATCCATGCAGGTCATTTTCCCAACAAAGCTATGCCTTCTACGGGAATACTGCCCTGGATCCAGGGTATCTTCTGCAATGCCAATAACCCTTGTTTCCGTTACCCCACACGTGGAGAATCTCCTGGGGTTGTGTCCAACTACAACAATTCCATGTGAGTCAATCCGTCTGAGTAATAGCCAGCTCATAGTCTAGAAATTCTCAGTAGAGTTAAAATCATGCCGTCATGCTGTCTGCAGGTTAGCCGGGACTACATTCAGACAGCCAAATTTTTTGTTTTGTTTTGTTTGTTTTGTTTTTCTTTAACAAGTCATAACACTTACTTTCAGAGCCAGAGACTGATTCAAATAAAACTGGGACAATCATGCGGGCACACTTATTTTTACTGATTTTGGATGTTTGTATTCAAGCTCCACTGTCTCGCAAGCTGTAGCATGTAATGTCCTATCAACACTCATATCAAGAGCACTGAGTGGTTCTCTTTGCTGTTTCACAGACTGGCCCGGTTCTATGCCGACTCTCAAGAGCTCCTCTTCAATGACACGGAGTTTCAGCAGCTGGGTCGCCTCTGGCAGGAGCTGTCTGTCATGAGCAACTTCATGGACACGCTTCGGAACAACCCCGAACTAGTTTCAGGTACTGCTCACTCTAATTGAATGTGTGTAAATGTGTGTGGGGTTTTTTTTTTTCTCACACCAAGAAAAATACAGCCATGCCACAGACAGATTACCCCCCCCCCCCCGCCCTCTTAGGATGACCGCCGGAGAGAATAGCCATTTCCTCGCCTTCACTTCTTCGTCCGTCATCTCTCAATGTTGTAGCTTTTCCTGCTCTTCTAAAAGTCAGCTGAGTGAGCGATGATGGCCACACACTGAGAGTGGCTGGCTCTTTGTTTCTAGAGAAATCTCTTGAGGAACACTCATTATCTAAGTATCGCTCACAAAAAAAGGCCCGTTTCCCCACTTACTTTTGCTTCTGGTCCATTTCACACAATCACTGAACTGACAGCTTAAAGATCTTGAAAATCAGAGGATGGCAAAGATACTTCAACACCTTTTTAACGCCTGACCTCTGTATCATGACCTTTGAAGCACATTGACCTCCTGTTGAGTGATGGATCATTGAGCTGAGAGATCCTCTGATTGGAGAAATATCATTTCCTCTGCTGAAGTGTCAGCTGCATTTCTTAAAATATACTGAAAGTCTCCAGTGTGAGATCAAGGTTTGGAGTCAACTGTGTCATATGTACAATGCACACTGAGTTATCAAATATTATATCGCAGTCATAGCTTAGAACACAGAACAGCTTTAGGATTTGAGTGTCTGTGTCTTAAGCACTTTGGCTGTCACATTCCTTTCATTTGCCAATAGTGCTATAAGAACCTCTAAACCTCTGTGTTTACCCCTCTCACCTTGTTCAGGACGAGGGCTGAAGATCGAGGACATCTTGAAAGACGATGAGACTCTAACATCCTTCTTACTGAGGGATGCCGGCCTCTCGGATTCAGTAGTGAATCAGCTCACAAACGCACTGGTCCGGGTAGAGCAGGTAACGGAGATCCACTTTGTTTTGGTGATCTGATCTGTGTAGTGACCGTGCACAGATCAGTTTGGACCTTGCAGGGATGTTGGATGTGTCGACATGCACACAGGCTTCAGCGTGAGCCACTGAAGCCACTCAATTAGAGTACCTAGAATAATTTAACAATGTAATTTATAATAAAGTCCGTACATTTTTGCGTTTGACCATGTTATATAGTTTAATTTTTGTACGTTATCTTTTGGACTTATGTCACACATGGAGTATTTTTTCTGTGTTATTTTTAATTTTAGATGCTTCCTACTCCTGATTTTTAGAGAAGAAATCCCCACCATGTACTTCTATTTTCCTCTGTAACTTACAGTCTGTCCTTTTCACTCCTTTGATGCCCATTAAATCCTTCAACAATAGAAAAGTACAGAGAGAGAGAGAGAGAGAGAGAGAGAGAGAGAGAGAGAGAGAGAGAGAGAGAGAGAGAGAGAGAGAGAGAGAGAGAGAGAGAGAGAGAGAGAGAGAGAGAGAGAGAGAGGAAATTATGTCACGACAACCCCACATGTACCAAAACACAGTTGTTACTTGGAATCTTAAGAGAGTGTGGGAGGTAATGAGCTGTATGTTCTGTAACAAAAAAGGAAGGAAACAAAGAAAGGGCCAAACTTTTCTTCTTCTGATGTGACACCTGTGTCCGTCTGTCACTGGCTGGTAACTCAGCTGGGCTTCCCCCTCCAACACACACACACACACACACACACACACACACACACACACACATACATGAATATTTCCACCTTAAACTTTTCATACAAAGCTTCATTTGCATGGCGGCATAATGAATAAATGTAAAATGTGCAGATGCATGTGGAATCTCGGGCTAATTCCTCAGAAATGTCATGTATTTATTAATTAATATTATTCTTAATTATTCTTAATGTGTTGACCTTGTTCTAAGGATTCCAGTACTTCATTTAAATCAAGTGTGTAACAAAATGCAACATACAATTTACTTTAGTACTTTCATCAAAACAGTAGTATATGGCCCTGGTTCTTAAGGTGCCTTCTGCAGTAGTTTGCCTAATAGATGTACTATGTCCCAACACTGCAACTTTTCCCTTTCATTTTCTAGTTTGCCTATGGAGTTCCAGACTTAACGCTGAAAGAGATCGCCTGTAGCCAGGCTCTGCTGGAACGCTTCATCATCTTCCCGAGTCGTCGCGGTTTGTACGGGGTCCGAAATGCCATGTGTGCCCTCAGCCAGCAGAAACTTCAGAAGATTGAGGACAAACTTTATGCCAATGTGGACTTCTTCAAACTCTTTCGCCTGGTCAGTTAGCCTCTGTGGAATACTACCAGCTCCCCACATAAAATCTCTCCACCCCTCTCTTCCCCTCTCTTTCTGCCATATATATGTCCAATAGAGAGGGGTTTCTGGAACTGCAGATGAGGGCCTTTAGCAGATGAGGGCCTTTAGCAGATGAGGACCTTTAGCAGTCCCCTCTTGCCCATGCGGTTCAACAGGTGATACTCATGTGACTGGATCAAGAATTGAGATCTGTAGCTAGTTTTACTTCTCTACTGACAGATTTGAGACGGGCGATAACTTTTTTAACTAAAATGCCCCCTCCCTTTCTCTGTCTCTCTCTTTCTCTCTTTCTCCCTTCTCTCTCTTTCTCTCCCTCTCCCTCTCTCTTTTTTTCTCTCTCTGCTCAGTAGTTCACATTAGGATAGGCTGAGGCAGGTGACTAGCTCTCAGCACTAGCACAATGACACACTGCTTGGCCTATTTCACTAATGTGATTAGTGAGGACACAGGCCCTGCCCCCGCTCGCCCGAGCCAAAATAAGACGTGAAGAAGCTCACAAAAATAAACGTCCAACGTATGGCTCTTGTGTATATCTGGAGTGAACAGCTAAACTAAACTCTGTTTGCCTTACACTAGTGTTTCATTTCCCTTACTCCTTCCCTTACCCTACTTCCTGACCACACCACTTAGTCAGGGAAAATGTAGATTGAAATTTAAATTGCATCATTTTTGTACATGTAGCCTATATAGATTTTTTACTTGAGAATGGGACTGCTTGTGGGTTACAGCTTCAATCAGATGAATAGCAAACCTCAGTTGAATGTTGACCAGTAGTAAAAATAGAGTGAATACTTCCTATATTTCCATCACACTGCAGTTTTTCATTCAAGTTTTCTGTGATTTTCACATAATCCACCTCAAAAGATGAGCCTGTTTATTTGATTTGTTTTTTATTATTATCTGTGTTGTCCTAGCTGCCCATGGTACTGGATAACCACTCCACTGGAATAGATCTGCACTTCTGGGGTCAAGTATTGTCTGCAGTGTCTGAGAAACTGCAAGAGGTAAGATTAAAGCCCGAACTAAGTCTCATTCCAAGTCTCTCCAGAATACTTTGTTTAGCCTCAAGGAAACTATTTTCACTTCCACCATAAGTGATGTTTACTGTGTGTGGGGGTGTGTGTATGTGTGTGTCTTAATGCGGAATCTTTGGCTCATTCCGCTGCTCAACGTTTTCCCCAGGTGCAGAGTCGAGTAGATTTGCCAAATTAATCCCCAGGGTGACCAAAGCTTGTGGTGTTCATTTGTAAGCATGTGTTTGTTTGTGTGTGTTCTTTGTGTGTGTGTGTGTGTGTGTGTGTGCGTGTGTGTGTGTGCGTGTGCGTGTCACATGGGTATTGTCTCTCCCTTCAGCTTCGGCTGTGTTTGGACATTCCACTGAGGTGACATCCTGTAGGTGGAACTCGATTCCTTTCATTGATTTTGTGACAAAAATCCTGGCCAACTATTATCATTCCCTGCCATCATCTCCTGCTCCTCTCCGTGTGTGTGGGACGTGCATAAACAAGGCTAATATGAACTAGACTTTATTGAATTACTGTATGAATTATCTCCAAATTGCATTTACCTTTATCTTGAGCTGACCTAACATACTATCAGAATTAGGTGCAGTGGAGTTCCATGGTCCAGGCAAAAGATCCAAGAACTTGTTTTCAGTGGGAAATGGAACTCTCTTTCTCTTACAGTGACTTAGCATTGCTATAATGAGTTAGGGTTTTGGAATAGGGTGAGTAGGGGGGGGGGGGGGTATGACACATGCTCTTTATCAGTGAAAGGATATCTGCCCCACCCAGAACTCCCTCTTGTCCTATATTTTTAAGCCCTCTGGAGGAACCGGATAGTGCAAGAAGTAGAGCATTTTTTGTTCAACATTCTCTCACTTCGGACTGTTTATATGTTATTTACTTTTAATGCATGTCTGTGCGGGTGTGTTAGCATCTTTGCTACACGTGGTGTGACATCACTTTCAGAATTTGTCTTTGTCAGCACACAGCTGGTGTTGGTCCATGAGATGAACACAATTATTGCAGAACTATCAGTTCGGCTGCAAGTAGCTCTGTTGCGAAGAGGTATGCAAAGGTCTAACACAAAGTAATTCTCCTCTACAGAGAAGTTTAGTTTATAATCCTATAAAGCCGGTCAGCTACAATGACTTTTTTTTTTTTGGACTGAAAACTAAATTCTTAGGAAATCTGAGACAACTGCGAGGCAGGCGTTGAAGGTGTTTGGTTTGTTTTGAGCATCGTTGAGTAACGCTCTTTTTTGGAAAGCCATCTGTACACAAATCCATGTGACGGGGGTAATCAAGGTCCAGATGAGCCTCTAAAATAGTACGACTAGACAAGGACTAGAATAAAATGTTGCTTTGGTGCCAAAAACTGATTTAGAGCCATCTTAGTGGTGTGTCTTTAAGGCGTGAGCCGGTGAGCGGATTGAGAAAAGTTGACACATAACAGAGTTTACCTGGAAAAGTGAGGTAAAGTCCCTTAGACACTATGTCAAGACAAACCTGATGACCACTTTCTCTCTCTCTCTGGCTCACTTTCTCTCGCCCTCTCCCTCTCTCCCTCTCTCAGCTTGCAGAAAGGCCAAGTTCCAAAGACTTGTTGAAGGCGGTATACCCCATCTTCCAGACAGGAGCTCCTAGCTCTTTCAGTCAGCTCATGTCTACTGTGTCAGATCTCTTCTGTGGCTACCCTGAGGGCGGTGGCTCACGTGTCTTCTCCTTCAACTGGTATGAGGACAACAACTACAAAGCTTTCTTGGGCATTAATACCACAAGGAAGCATGAAAGCTACATTTATGACGAAACTGCCAGTAAGTACCGCTTCAGTGCTAACAATATAAAGGAATCCTGCTAAAAATCTGTTTATGTCTCTTACTCACACATCAGCCTCCCATCCCCCAGTCGCCTCTGTGTATCTCATTTCCCGTTCTTTTTCTTGTTTTTCTCTCTCTCTCCTTCTCTTCTTCTCTCTATCTGTCTCTCTCTTTTGTTCCCTCCAGCTCCTTTCTGTAATGTGTTGATGCAGAACTTGGAGTCCAACCCAGTTACAAAAATCGTGTGGAATTCAGTCAAGCCCCTGCTGATGGGGAAGATCTTATACACCCCCGACTCTCCTGCTGTGAGGCAGATATTAAAGAGTGTAAGAATGAGACACACATATAACACACACACACACACACACACACACACACATACACACACACACATACACACACACACACACACTCCTTTTTAAGCCCCCTCTGAGGAATGAGCTTACTAGCTTACAGAGCATCTATTCAATTATTAAGCCCACATCAGTGTTCAATTCAATCTGTGTTCAAAGCACAATAAACTCTGCTTATTACTCAAGCCCAGTCTTTCATTCACATGTGACGGTGACATGAATCATCTACTGTTTGCTACCATATGTGGCATTTTATGGTGAACTAAGAGTGTGTGATCCACCTCAGTTTCATCATGCATTCCAAGCTATGCTCAAAAACCACATATGTGTAATGATAGTAGGAATACTATGTATATAAATGTATACTTTGGTACAATACTGTGTGTGTGTGTGTGTGTGTGTGCACATGTGTGTGTGTGTGTGTGTGTGTGTGTGTCTGTCTTAGGCCAACACCACATTTGAACAGCTGGAACGGTTAAGGAACATGGGGAAAGCGTGGGAGGAAACAGGCCCTCAGTTGTGGGATTTCTTTCAGAACAGTATACAGATGATGATGATTCGGGTAAGGCCTCACCTGCCGCTTCCATGCCCTCTAGAGTCTCACTGAGATTCACTCATGCTCATCCTCGATGAGCTCTTAGGATCTGAAGTCTAATGTACCCTCAGGATTCTGTAATTACTGCTTGGGAAAAACACTTGCTCACATTCAGTCTGATATAATAGTCTTCTCACTATGTTGTCACTGTGGCTTTGTTTTCTGCAGGCACATGCACTCAGTCAAGTCTAGATCATCTTTAGTATCCAGCGTTTTCAAACTGTATTGATATTTTTTTCAGTTTCTGTTCTCAGCCTTGTGATCGAGTCAGGGTTACAAAAGTAAGAGTGTCTGTATTGACAGAGATTCTACTGTCTCATAGAGTTGTGCTAGTTATAATATTAAAATGGGATAACAAGGTGCTCTGAGTTGAATGACTGGTTAGGACACTGCCTCACACTGCAGAGGTGTGCCACACATATGGGCTTCATGAAGTAAACTGCCTCTGCACCTCAATTGTTGACTAGCCAGAGATGCAAAGGAAAACAATTGTTCTCTTGGATGGGTGTGTCGTTCTATTGTTTTCTGATACTAAGAAACACAGTATGAAAAAGACAGAAGTGTGTACAAGTCTCCCAGACTGAAAAAAAAAAACACGAAAGAAAATCATTGAAAAAGTCAGACAATTTAAATTTTGTCAAGGTCTGCTTTTGGCTCTGCATGAACAATCCTAATGAGTTTTTCAATATCTTGAGTGAAATAATGACCATACATTGAATTATAGTATATTATTTTATCAATCTGAACCTCGTTACTTCAGTTTAAATGTCTACAGGGAATGTGAATAATATAATTAAGCTGTTTCAATTAATTGTGGAGTAGCTTAGTGTTGTAAAACTTTTTACTGTGAAGATGGTGTTATAAACACAGTTCCTCTAATACTTCCCTTACTTTGCTCTGTAGGACACCCTCAGAAACCCCACAGTGATGGACTTCTTGGACAAGCGTCTAAAGGACACAGAGTTCTCCACTAAAGACGTACTCAACTTTCTGCACACTGGCCCTGATGAAGACCGTGAAGAAGACATGCCCAACTTTGATTGGAGGAATATCTTCAACTTGACTGACCAGATCATCCGCATGTTCACCCAGTACGGAGAGGTGAGACCTGTAGCCAGAATTCTTGTCTCTGTGACTCGGAACATGTTTTTCTGCACGCTGATGTTTTCCACCCATCAAAACATGGCCCATGAGCAGTCTCACTGTTAAAAGAAGTCCAGCTCTTCCTGATGTTCTGTTTCCATGGTATCGTGTTTTCCTTAACAACAAAACAAAAACAAAAACAAAGGTGCTGTATATGATCAAACTGTTTTATCACCACACCACAGTATGAGTGTGCTTCATAGCATGTCCAGTGTTACAGTACTTCACTGTGAATACTATAGCCAACAGTGCTGCAGAGTGCTGATTGCCATCAGCAGCTCCAAAGAAGAAAGACCACTTAACACGGCTATAGAGGCATAACCACAGCCAGATGGGTGAGAGGGAAGAGAAGAAGCCAGCTGTCAACAGCATGCTAGCCCAGCTTTTGTTTAAGGGTGATTAAGTGGAGAGTGGGTGGGGGCGTTTCACCCCACCCCCACCAGCTCAGTGTTGTTTTTCTGTATGGAGGCTGCATTGAGGCAGCCTTGAGAGGGTCTGATGGAATAAGAGAGCAAATCGTTCAGCCTCGCTCCATCCCCCCCCCCCCTTCACCCCACACACACACACACACATACATATATACCCACAGACTGAGTATCTCTCATTTGGATGTAGAAAGCAACGGCTGAGGAGACGTTTCAGTACAAGTATCTGAGGCTCCGTTGTCAAAGCCACAGCCCCAAAACAATCCCAGCCGATTTAGCCCATTAGCCATAGCTGTCATTGCTCAATCTGCCTTGCTGCTAAAGACCAGTATTATGAACCAAAAATATGGGCTGATGCCACATGACAGTCACATTTTTTCATCATAAACATTCATCCACTGAAGAAAATGATATCTTCATCTCCTTAGGTGCTGGGCAGCAGTTTAATGAGACAAGAACCTCCTGTCCATATCAATACAGAACAGGTCTTGTGTAATGGGAGTTTTTTTTAAGGATCTTAGATGAGTGTGGCCCCTCAGTTGGGTATTTTGATTCTCTGGTGGCATTCCACAGTACAGTGAATGGATGTATTAGACACGCTTTATATTGAGTAGGAGGCCTCCACACTAATGTTATGGAGACTGTGTATATAAGTGGGAATGGATCTCTAGGGCCATTGTGTTTGGCTCCTCCATTGGAAAGTGAGAACAGACACTGATTTTCCCATATCTGTGGACCTCTCCAGTGAATGAGAAGGTAATACTGTTTACAGAATCGCATTGGGGCTTGTAACCGTGACATGAACACACACACACACACACACACACACACACACACACACACACACACAGACACACACACACACAAAACATGCAAAAGCACACAATCACATCTTTTTTCCCCCCAAAAAATCCTCTCTTTGCCCCTCTGTCTTGTCTCCACAGTGTATAAGTCTGGATAAGTTTGTGGGTCATATGGATGAGGATCAGATGACTCACCAGGCCCTTTACCTGTTGGAGGAGAATAAGTTCTGGGCTGGCCTGGTATTTCTGGACATGTACCCCTGGACAACTGCACTACCCCCTCATGTTAAATTCAAGATCCGCATGGATATTGATGCTGTGGAGCGCACCAACAAAATAAAAGACAGGTACACTCCAATAGTCGGCAGCACTAGTGAGGGTGCTTTGTGTATAAATGTGATAGTATAGCCTGGCTTAGTGTTTGTTTTAATGTCCCAGCCTCCTTTCCTTGCTATTCTGTATCAAGTCCAAATTCTGGTATAGGCATGTTAGTCAAGAGTGAGAAATGATCCCAGTACCCCCAGTCAGCTGCCAGGGCAAAACATCTGAAGTGCTTATTACATCTTGAGAATTTACTATACAATTTTTCAAACTGCTGTGTAGCAGGTCACTGGTTATTAGGAGTATCCAAATATATTTCATATGAAGAGACTGTGGAAACACGCACTTTGTTTCATATACAGCGTGGATTGTTTCTCACACCCAAAAGCTTACACCATAATGATATGTCATTATAGGAAACACTTGTTTTGTTTAGTTGGTGTACTGTCCGCATCTTCTTAATAGGTCTTTATCAGTCAAATTTATCTGTTTACATTTGTTTACCAAGCCGTCCCAGTGAAACAAATGCTTTGCACCTCTCCGTGCCAATCTTATTCCTACTTTCAGTCTTTCCCTACAAGTGCGTGGTGAAATGACTTGGGACAAGCAGGCGGTGTCCCGATGAGAGAAGTGAAAACAAAGCCAGCATTAACCCCCCAATTGGATAATGAGATTGCTGTGACTGAGGGGCTGGAGAAAGAGCCATGGCTTTGACTCTTCGTTATTTATCTTATTACTGCACACAATTAGTGTGTGGCTCTAAGCTCTCGAGGAGAGCTTTCTGTACACAGTGAACAGTCTGTGGAACTTGTAGTTACCAGGACACTTCTGAAAAGTCAAGATACTATATTATTAGAAAATGATTTTCTGCCTTCTGCTGCTGATGTCCAG
Organism: Chanos chanos; assembly: GCF_902362185.1. Taxonomy (NCBI): domain Eukaryota; kingdom Metazoa; phylum Chordata; class Actinopteri; order Gonorynchiformes; family Chanidae; genus Chanos; species Chanos chanos. The sequence continues at coordinate 17,573,623 of NC_044499.1, read as the reverse complement.
TGGTACTATTATTCAGTAGCATTTACACCCATCTACAGATAGTAAACTATAGAAAAACTCACATATGCTTGTGTATTCTGTTGGTCCCATTGGAGTTCTTGGCTGTGCTCTGATGATAAGTGATACTGTTGATTACGAAGATTCACACTGGAAAATCTAATCATGCCAGCAGGCAATTATCTGATCTGACAGAGCTCTGTTGGTATTTTGGAAATGGACAGAATGAATATGAGGCAAAGAGACATAGATAGAATGACACTGGTTGTTATTAGTTTCATGTAGTCTGAAGGTGTTGTATTCAACTAGCTGGTGTTTATTAGTTTTAAGATGTGTTAAAACAGTGTTTCTGAAGCAGTATGTGTTTCTTCTCCACTCAACCTAGCGCTGCTGAATTTACCAATGAGGAGCTGAACGGTAGTTGGATTATTTGATAATGTGAAACAGGTGTGCTGGAGCTTGACTGAAGACAACATGAGAATTGTGTGGGGGAAAGTGGAAAAATGAGAATGTGAGACTGAGAACTGAAATGCTACAGCCGAGAAAATCTCTCTGTTAGATTTGGCTTAGCCACTCTCAACTGATAGACCATTAGCCTTGACAAAGAATGACTTAACCAAGTATTTAGTACATCCAAAAAAATCAACTTTCTCTATGCATGCATGTAGAATGGCAAAAAAGTGGTTAAATTGGATTGTGAAGCATGCGGACATATTTGAAGACTTCTTACATGTCTGAAGTCAATCTTGTGAAAGACATAGAATATATATAATCGTGGCTGAGTCATCTGACATCTCGTCCTCTATCTCAGGTACTGGGACCCAGGCCCTAGGGCTGACCCCATGGAGGATCTGCGCTACATCTGGGGGGGGTTTGCTTACCTACAGGACATGATAGAACATGGTATCCTCAGGCTGCAGACAGGTCGTGACTGGACCATGGGTGTTTACGTGCAGCAGATGCCTTACCCCTGCTATGTGGATGACATGTGAGTGGACAAACATGACTGTGTCTGATGTTATGAGATATCCTCTCTGGAATCCACAGACCTTAAGCTGGACATAATGTGCTAGCTGACTATGTCAGACTACTGGAGGCGAAAAATCTGAAATACCTTGGTTTTTCTCAGTTATAAATGAATATAAGATGGGTTTTAGTGTTCAGAATAATTGAGCTGAAGTGTGCCTTGTGTCTTTGTAGATTTTCATTTCTCATTTGGTTAATTGTGACTAATAATAAACAGGACAGACCACGGCTTTTCTGTATCGCCACAGATTTTTTTCTACACAGACATTTGAGTCTTGGTATTCTCCAAACACATCATATTTACTCTAAAGCACAACTACTGGATGAATCCACTCTTGAGATTATTTTATATATTAGGGCTGGGCGATATAGCTGAAAAATTTATCACGATAAAATGTTTCATTTCAGTAAATATCAATAATTATTGATCATTTTTAATGACACGTTTTTCATGACTACCAGGAGAAAACAGGTTGAATTTAACCATATTGTTTTGTACGACGGAGCATTAGGGCTACATTGAAGGAATTTTTTTTTTTTGAGATTTCGAGAATAAGGTCTTAATATTATGAGAATAAAATCATAATTGAGAAAATAGTCATAATATTTCATCATCTGCACTCATTTTCTCACTCCACGCTGTTTCTGTCGTTGTGGCACATGTCGATGGTGCAAACGAATGCTCCATTATAAAGTGATATGATAGGCTGTTTATGATTTACGGTTTGCATTTAATGCATTTAAGTCAAACTATCAAACATTCTATCGAGCAGTTTTCTTATTGCTATTGATGAAGTGTCTGTCGCGATACATATCACTATTGTTTTATCGCCTAGGCCTATATATACAGTATATATATAATTCATTTTAACAAAATGACTTTATTAATGTGGGTCATATACGGACTATCTACTGGGTCTATTTTTAAATAAATCCTGTCACAAATGGGCTCTAGAGCATGTAAGCCAAACTAACTCAATTGATATATCAGATTAAACCCTCTGGCCATTCTTTGTTCAGGTTTATGCTGACACTGAACAGATGCTTCCCCATCTTCATGGTTCTGGCCTGGATCTACTCTGTGTCCATGATTGTGAAGAGCATTGTGCTGGAGAAGGAGATGAGGCTGAAGGAGACACTGAAAGCCATGGGCATCTCCAACAGTGTCATATGGTATACTTGGTTCATTGACAGTTTCCTCATGATGACTACCAGTACCGCCTTACTTACAGGCATCATCATGGTGAGTGATAAAATGCTATAGTTTACGCTGAATGAAATCTTCTAAGCCATTCTATTCTGGAATGAGAGTGTGAGAGCACGAGAGTGAGAGAGAGAGAGAGAGACAGAGAGAGATGCTTTTAAAAGTCTATAGTCACCTGCGATACAGTAGCCGCACAAGTCTGTCAAACCATATTCGACTTTTTCGCCAACCTTATTCCACCCATAGCACATGTAGCGAAAGCTGTCAAATACCACAACACAGTGCCTCCTCAGCTACAGACTCCAGTTGCCACCGTGATCAAAAAACATGTTACTCACGCTTGCATGGTGTACTCAAGTTTACATTTTAAATATCTTTTCATCATTTTACTTAAACAGTGTAGACAGCAATAACTATTTTATGAATTAAAATTATTCATTTTGACATTTAAAATAATGATAAACATTTAAAATCTTTTAAATGATCTATTTATGATGTAATACAATATGAGATGAGTGTTTTCCTTCCTCAATTTGGCACAATTTACTTCTATCTTTTGGGCATTGTAAGTTTTGAAAAAAACATGATTTTGATTAGCTATGAAACTTGGCGAGTTGTCTATCTTCAGCAATATAGAGTAATACTGACCTCTGGTGGAGCTCTTTGGTCAACACAGAAAAGAGATCAAAAGAAAGCCAAGAGTAACAGTGGCAGTTAATTCATTTTCCCACCGGTTAATCAGGACCATGGATGACAGCGAATCCTCTGGAATGTTGACGTGCTCCTTTTGTAGCCTATGACACATAGTGAAGAGGAATGTATTTAGGAATGTGAGAATGGAAACGGTTATACTCTGGAGTCTTCGTATATGTGTGAGTCCCATGTATCTCTCATTGCTCTTCCTGTGGTGGGTTGTAATGGTGCTGCCATTTTCTCATTTTCAGGCAGGGAAAGTCCTCAACTACAGCAATCCCTTCATCCTTTTCCTGTTCCTGCTCACGTTCACCGTGGCGACCATCATGCAGTGCTTCTTGATGAGTGTGTTCTTCAACAAGGCCAATTTGGCAGCAGCGTGCAGTGGCATCATCTACTTCACTCTCTACCTGCCCCATATCTTCTGCTTTGCCTGGCAAGATCGAATCACCAAGAATATGAAGATAGCAGTGGTGTGTAGCATTACATACTTGTGTCCCATGCTAAAGCTTTGTCCATTATGTCAAATTTCCAATTTAGCCTGTCTTTTGCTTTTTGTCTTTGAGAACTTAGACTGAAACCTCTTCTGGCAAACTAGCCTTATGAGAGTTTTCCACAACATTAGCCCGAAGGTGGAATAACGGAGTAATTTTGTTATCTTTGTTATCAACCCATTACTTTAAGGGATGCTCAAGTTTGTGGAGCCGTCTCTTCCCGTTGAATGACGCTGCTTGATTTAACAGCGTGTTAATTGTTCAACATGCTGTGTTTTTTGCTGTCACAGAGCCTGCTGTCTCCAGTGGCATTCGGATTTGGAACAGAGTATTTGTCTCGCTATGAGGAGCAGGGCCTGGGTCTGCAGTGGGACAATATCCGCACCAGTCCACTGGAGGGCGACGAGTACTCTTTTTTCACCTCCATCCGCATGATGTTGTTTGATGCTTTCCTATATGCATTGCTTGCCTGGTACCTCGACAATGTCTTCCCAGGTCATTTACTACTCCTCAAAAAACTATTTTGTGTTGGAAGGTCATGAGAGTGTGTACAACAATATTAATAAATAATATTACTTACCTTCATCTTCATAAGTTTCAGTGATGGGTGTGACTTGAATTTTGGGGAAAAAGTTGGAAAAATTTGGAAAAGTCTTTTGTTTGTACATTGCAGGACAATACGGCATTGGTCGGCCATTTTACTTCCCGTTGCAGCCTTCCTATTGGCAGAGGCCATCACCCTCTAACACAGACACTGCTGATCCAGGTCAGTAGATTTTATTGTATTAATAAGAACATGAATACACCCATAAAATACACACATGTCTGAAGTCTCTCTGTCTGCAGGGCCAGAGAAGCCACTGTTGGATGACGTGGAGAAACAGGAGGATGTGGAGAACAGCATCTCACCTGAGCACAAGGAGTGTAATGGCTCACGCAAGCTGTGTAAACACCAAGAAAGGCGTGAGAAGAGGGAGAAAGAGAAGGAAGAGCAGCAGAGAAAGCAAGAAGAGGGGGAGCAAAATCATGAGAAGGAGAGTCAGGAGGTCCCACAGACAGGTGATGAAACAAAAGTGCTCTGGTATTTAAAACCGACTACAGTAGAGTAAAACTCCAGTGTGTTCTGATTTAAGAGAAGTTGTGACACATAAAGCTATAAACAAACCTGTATTGTGTGTTTTCATCTCATCTTGGTTTTTCATCTCCAAAGATATTCAGGTATATACATAAGTAGTGGATTCACCTGAATATCTTTTTCAGTCTAGCATTCTGTAGATTTGTGGTCATATAGGTTTAATCTGTGTGTGTGTGTGTGTGTGTGTGTGTGTGTGTAAAATGTCTGTCTCTCCAAAGGCAACCTGTTCTGTGAGCCGGAGCCTGAAGGCCTTGTTGTGGGGGTGTTGGTGCAGGATCTGGTGAAGGTGTATTCTGGGGGCGCTCGACCTGCTGTAGACTGTCTGAACATCACCTTCTATGAGGGACAGATCACATCTTTCTTGGGCCACAATGGGGCAGGCAAAACCACGACCCTGTATGTGCACACATCACATAGTTATCAGTCATTCAGCTTCATAATACGATTGATGTATATTGATGCTGTTTGAAATGTTACTGATTTGCCGCACTGGTTTCATTTTTCTTGTGTGTTTTTTTTTTCTCTGTAGGTCAATCCTCACTGGCTTGTTCCCACCTACATCTGGAACAGCCTACGTCAACGGGAGGGACATCCGCACAGATATTGATGTCATACGCCAGTCTATGGGCATGTGCCCTCAGTACAATATCCTCTTTAACCAGTACGTCTTGTGGCTCCAGCGATGGCTTTTTCTCACAGGCAGTTTGATTTGTCCAGTAAACTGATCTGATAATGTCTCCTTGATTCTCTTTGACCCCAAACTTCCCAATCCTTTTTCTTTTTCTTTGCTTTTAGTTTGACAGTGGAAGAACACATTCTCTTCTATGCCATGCTAAAAGGTCGCACTCAGGCACAGGCTCAACAGGAAGTGGAGGACATGCTGGAGGATTTGGGTTTGCCTCATAAGAGAGACGAAGAGGCACAGAATCTGTCAGGTAGGCCAGACCACAGAGGAAGACACTCTGCCTCAGGGATTATCTGCTGCGATCGACATTTCAGAAAAAAAAACTGAAATATCAAAGGAGCTGGAGAGAGACATGCAGGAAAGCTACTTGAGCACTTGCTGAAATAGCTAATACTGAGAGTTAATCTTGGACTATGCATAATTTGGAATTATTGTTTATTTATTGCTGTTTTACATTATCATCAATCATTTATTCATTTATTTACTTTGCTCACTTGAACAAGTCAAAGATAAAAAAAGGTCGTTATAGGGTTCATATTAGGTACTTACATGAATTCAGACTAAAGGTGAACAATGTCTTCAAAATTGCTATCCACTAGTTTGTCAATTGTCTACCTTGACATATAAAGACAGAATCCCATACTTGATTTGGACTGGTTTAGAGACAAGCATTGTTTATTTACTTATTTATTTTTCATTGACACCTTTTTAGTACATAAGTATGAATGTTTGTGTGAGGTGAGGACAGACATTCTCCTCTCTATGCTCAGGTGGCATGCAGAGGAAGCTGTCGGTGGCCATGGCTTTTGTGGGTGGTTCCAAGGTGGTGATCCTGGATGAGCCTACCTCAGGAGTGGACCCTTACTCCAGACGATCCATCTGGGACCTGCTGCTTAAATACCGCACAGGTACAGCTCTGTCCCCTGCTGGACACAGTTTCAGTGTGTTTGAATAGCCGTAATTCTGAAAGAATTATATAAACTTATAGATATATGTATATGTAGTTGAGTCTAATTTCAGTGTATCATTCAGAAGATGTAAATTTAGCTCAGCAGTTCATTAGGAACATCAGGGTAACATAAACACATGGAACTCTTAGTGAATCAAGTGGATGACAGAAATTCCACAGAAAATAATTTTACTAAGCTACACACAGCACATATTTTTAGAAGACTGATGATAGTTAGCCTTACAGGTTTGAATCTTTTTCATGGAAAACCAAGGAAGAACAATGCAATCCAATGTAAACCTGTGCAGTCAGAAAAGTCTGTAATCCTGAATCACATGCTTCCATTCAAAATCACACTGTCACACAACCTTTCTAATTATCATCCACGACACAGTGAAAGTCACTGGTCACTGGCCATCAAGGCTGACGTTCTGAGACATTGACGGAAATGCAACGCTGTTAACTGTGTTGTACCAAGGCATGTGAAAGAAAAAGAGAACTGTATTTAACCCAAACTGTGGAGGCTCTAGCCCTCATAGACCATTTTCCCTTTTGCTCTGTCAGGCCGGACAGTGATCCTGTCCACTCATCACATGGACGAGGCTGACCTGTTGAGTGACCGAGTAGCCATCATCTCCAAAGGCAAGCTTCACTGCTGTGGCTCTCCCCTCTTCCTGAAGAACTGTTTTGGCATGGGCTTTTACCTCACCCTAGTGCGTCGTATGAAGGACCAGCGCAAGAAAGTGGTGAGAAGATATGAATTTCTCAATGAAAAACAGAACCTTCTGTATTTTCTCGAGTTTTTAGTTGTACTGGTAGTGGTGTTGTCTTGATACTGTATTGGGATCATATTTTCTTTTGAATCTCTCTTTCCCACCCACACACACACACACACACACACACACACATGCCTAAATCCATACAATGACTTGTATTTTGCAGAATGAGTGTGACTGTGCATCTGAGTGCTCATGTACCTGCTCAACGTGCACCAGATATAAGGAGGAAACTCAAACCCAGCAGCCAGAAAGAGCACTGGACGGTAAGTTTATGGAACAGACCATATATGAAGTGACACTAAACGACATGAGATCAGGTAAATTCATAATCCTGTCTTAAAGAAATGTATGTAATCGTTAAGGGCTTGGATTAAAGACTAGAGAAGAGTTTGTGGGTTGGGGTATTTGTTTGACATACAAAAGTAACCGGTACACCTCTTTGTCTGTTTTCAGGTGATGTGGAGAATATTAATAATTTGATTCACCACCATGTCCCTGAGGCGAGGCTCATTGAAATGATTGGCCAGGAAATGACCTATCTGCTGCCTAATAAGGGCTTTAAGCACCGGGCCTACGCCAGTCTGTTTAGAGAACTGGAGGAGACACTGGGAGATGTAGGCCTCAGCAGCTTTGGCATATCAGACACTTCACTGGAGGAGGTAGACTTGACTGTCTCTGACTTGACCTATTAGCTCTTATCACATTATTGCAATGTAACTGTTACTTGCTTACACTGTCATGACTTGGTTAATATTAGAATGTTTTAAAATGATAAATGGAACAAAATCAATGAGCCGTGTTATATTATGTAATATTAGTGTATTTTATCAAGACACCCCAGTTAGTGCTGAGCCTCATTCCACTAGTATGTATAGGGAATACTGGTGTTTACACAGAGTGTAAACAAACTGATTTTTCTCCATCAGTCAACCTGAACTGAACTAAGTGATACAGTACAATAGCATGTTATTGCCTTTAATGTTTGCTCTATGCGCTGCTTAGAGAGAATTACATGACAGAACCTGTTTCCATAGATCTTCTTGAAGGTAACTGCTGATGGAGAGGCAGCTAACAGTGCTGTCACACCAGGTAAATACCTCCTCATTACTTCCAACTCAATGACACAAAAAAACCACCCAATATTACCTTTAAAGTGTTTAGAATCTTGTCCTTCACTGGATTAATCATCAGAAACTGAGGTCCATGTACAAACATGAGCTAAATTTACCTAGAAGAGCAATGCCACAAGTTTGTTACTGAATCCCTAGCTATGGTTTGGTTTCTCCGTGTGTGTGTGTGTGTGTGTGTGTGTGTGTGTGTGTGTGTGTATGTGTGTGTGTGTGTGCGTGTGCGCGCGTGTGTGTATGCCATTTTCCCACCCCTGTCTCCACATATCCCAGTGTTCTTTGACCTGTAGCGTGTGGTGTCACTGGGTATTTGATGCTATGTGTCGTGTTTGATCCCCCTCTTCAGAGCAGTGGATGCTGCAGCACAGGAGAAATGGCAGTGGTCTCTTGAGAGAAAGGGAGTCCACAGATAATGCTCAGGGCACAGAAGGTGAACATAGTCATGAGAGCTCTGCTTTGGTTAGAAAGGCTAACGCAAAGTCAAGCTCTCTGAGTGAAACATCAAAACTGCTTCGCTTGCCTTACAAAAGCTTATTTTGCTGGACAACCAGTAAACCAGATGCAACAGTGGCGCTGCATGAGTTTTCATTGTAATATATGAGGTACGTGCTGATTTGGGGGTCCTTTTGTTTTTCTGCAGAGGTTAATGGCTTGCCACAGGTTAATGGAGTGGAGAAATACGGAGATTCTGATAGCAGTGCTGGGCGGGGCTCCAGACAGGTCAAAGGCTTTGAATTGATTCTCAAGCAGTTTTACGCCCTGCTGGTTAAGAGATTCCATCATGCCACACGGAGCCACAAAGATTTTGTCGCTCAGGTCCGAAAATTCTTGAACTACCAAATGCAACTTTTTTCCCTACATACAGTGAAAACATGACATCATCATATCCATTCTCATAATGTAATGGCATGTTTCAAAAGCAGCACTGTGCTAGAGTATTCTGTAATGTCTTGTGTTTGTAGATCGTCCTGCCAGCAAGCTTTGTCCTCATTGCTCTGATCTTCACCATGATTGTCCCTCCATTTGGAGAATATCCCAGTCTCACCCTCACTCCATGGATGTATGGACAGCAGTTTACCTTCTTCAGGTCAGTGTATATGGAATGTGATAAAGTATTTATCAAAGAATAACGTGACCAAACAGGGAATCGTGTTAAGGGTGTTTTCTGTCAGATATTACAGTTTCTAATCCTAACAAATGAACTTCTGGATCCAAGTATCCAGCACATACAAAACTCACGTGGTTGTAAAATAATTTGTCTAACTGTTTTATGTAACCACAGCAATGAACGGCCAGACCATGTGAAAATGAAGCATTTTACTCAGATGTTGCTTAGCAACCCAGGCATGGGAACACGCTGCATGGTGGATCAGCCCTTAGAGTGAGTAAATGAATGTGATTTTGGGGGTGGGGGGGGTGGGGGGGGTTCAGATTGTTTACGCAATGATTTCTGTGTTCACAGTAATATATACATTATATATATATATACACACACACACACACACACACACACATATATACATATATATATAAAAGCCACTTTATTTTGGTAGATTACTGACATTATCTTTCAATAGCCATTGTTGTGGATATGCAGAGTCATTGTCCATTACAAAAAATAGTGCATGTATTTTTAGTTCTTCTCCTCAAGATGTGTCACATTAATGATATTAATTTGTGTGTTTTCCCGTCGTATTACTCAGTTTATTGTCGTATTACTTACTTGCAGAGACCTTCCTTGCAATGGCACTACATCAGAGTGGGTGGTTCCTCCAGTGTCACCTGTGGCCAGCAACATCTTACTGAGTCCTGAGTGGCACACACTTAACCCCTCCCCTTCTTGTCAGTGCAGCACCAGTAAGAAGCTCACTATGCTTCCTGTCTGTCCAATAGGAGCTGGAGGGCTGCCCCCACTCCAGGTACGCCTAACATTAATATGCCTATTCACTCAATATGTATTTTATAACTCATTTTCAAATCCAGCAGGTAAATATTTTATTTGTGTGTGTGTGTGTGTTTTTGCGGTTTAGAGAACAGAACCTACAGGTGACATCCTTCTTGATCTCACTGATAGAAACATGTCAGACTACCTGGTAAAAACCTACCCCAGTCTTATCAAGACCAGGTAAGCCATCACCCAAATCCAATGACTGTGCATCTTTATTTTACAGTTTTAACATTAAACTGTTGTCTGTCCCATCAACAAGGCTCAGGCTTTTTGAAAAAATAATATCCCCTCATTGTGTTATATGTATTATGTTAATAAGTCATTCAAGGTGGATTTGTCCATCATAACATTCTATTTCCCTCATACAGCTTGAAGAGCAAGTACTGGGTGAATGAACAAAGGTAATAATTTCTTCCTTCATTTTAACAGATGTCAGATCTTATCACAGGCTGCTAGATTGAACACACTCATACTTCATCTTGTATTCAGAGCTCTTTGTGTTTTATTTCTGTGCTGGTGTTAAAGAATGTGTGAAGTGTTCAGTGTTGATGTGTTTGGAGTTTATACATTTATGTAGTAACTGACTGATCTGTCCATGTTTAGGTATGGGGGACTTTCTGTTGGTGGACAGCTTCCTGTCCTCGATGTGGATCCTAATGACATCCAGAATGTTCTGGCTCAGCTTGGACGGATGCTGAACATTACAGGAGTAGGTGTCAGCATGGAGTGCTCTTGTGTGAAGATGCATTTTCCATTTGCTTTCAGTGATTTTGTGTGTGTCTCCGTGTGAGGACTCTACATAATGTGCTACATAAATCTTTCATCCACATACATACTTTTAAACCTGACATATACGTTCATTGCAATGTTTTTATCTAGGGTAATTATTCAAAACTGGCTATCAGAGAGATAGGACCATTCCTCCACTACATGGAAAGTGAATACAACATCAAGGTATGTGGATAATCTTCCATAATTCTAGTGAGTGAGTCATGCATCAGTAATCACATTTTAATTTGTATTTGCTCATGCAGGTTTGGTTCAACAACAAAGGCTGGCATGCCATGGTGTCCTTCATGAATGTGGCCAACAATGCCATCCTGCGGGCTTATCTGCCACACTATGCCAACCCGTCACAGTATGGCATCACAGTTATCAACCACCCACTGAACCTCACCAAAGAACAGCTCTCTGAAGTCACTGTGTGAGTGTCCAGAGATAAGCAGAAGGTCTACAGCTGTTCACTGGCACTTTTCTGTCTGAAAGAACACAGCCTTTTCGTATGTCTTTCAGTAGAGTCTTGGTATAGTGTTACTGTGAAGACGCAGATAAATTTATGATCTCTCAATGCATTAGGTACTCACAATTCTCTTACTGTGTCAAACAGTTGTCTGAAAGGACCTTTCAAATGCTTCTGTTAAAGTTTTTCAAAGAATGAACAAACCCCAATCCTCTTCCAACTCTGCATTCACCACAGTAGTACCGTATTGAAAATTACTACATCAACTTTTAACACTATTTGACCCTTACTGCATGCAACTCAAAGGAATTCTTCCTTCTTATGCAATCTTCATTTAACCTCCCCTGCCCCTTGTGCCCTGTACTGGGAAATTTTAAAAGAACTTCTCTCTGTTACAGCTTGACGACGTCTGTGGACGCAGTGGTGGCGATCTGTGTCATCTTTGCCATGTCCTTCATTCCCGCCAGCTTCGTCCTCTACCTCATCCAGGAACGTGTCACTAAAGCCAAGCACCTTCAGTTTGTCAGTGGAGTCAGTCCTCTTGTCTACTGGGTGGTCAATTTCTTCTGGGATATGGTTAGTGACGTCTCAGTTGTTTCATTTCTTCTTGTGCATATGAAGCTACTTTCTTTCTTGCTCTTCTTGTGGTCACCTTTTCCCCTGTTACTTTTACAGATCAACTATTCAATCAGCACAGCAATGGTTGTTGGCATTTTTATTGGCTTTGACAAAAAATGCTACACCTCACCCACCAATCTTCCAGCTCTCATTGCCCTGCTCATGTTGTATGGGTGAGTAAGTGATGTGACACTAAAGAGGGAACTTTCTTTGTTATCATCTCACTAGATCAGATCAGTTTGACACATCATGGCTCTTCTCCCCATGTGATTTATTGAGCAGATGGTCAGTGACTCCTATGATGTACCCAATGTCATACATCTTCAGCATCCCCAGCACAGCCTATGTGTCTCTCTCCTGCATCAACTTATTCATTGGCATTAACAGCAGTGCCATCACCTTCATTCTGGAGCTCTTTGAGAACAATAGGGTGAAGAACTTAATAATACTTCATTAAAAATGTGATGTTCTGTTTAGCAGAGTGTTATTCAACAAATGAAAGTCAACTGTTCCTTTAACAGCATGATCGTGACTACTTGATCTATACTGCTGTTATTAGTATTATTTTAGCATTGGGGTTTTTTTCCCCCTCCCAGTTTTGAACTAAATTAGCTCTTCAACAGTTAATGTTGACTGACTTTTGTTCTCCTGGGCTGTCTAGTCTCTGCTTGCGTTCAATGAAGGACTGAAGAAAGTGTTACTGATCTTCCCCCACTTCTGCCTGGGCAGAGGTCTCATTGATATGGCCATGAACCAGGCTGTGACTGACGTCTATGCCAGATTTGGTGAGTCTGTCCACTTTATAACTTTCTTGTCCTTTTCACCAACTGCCATACTGAAACATTTCAACGACATCAAACAAAAAGGTCAAACTTAGAAATTCCATCTCATGTCTGTGTTCCCATCATGTCGGACTGCTAAACTCAACACAATTTCACCACATCAGCTGTCAATCCACTGTTCTGATGAACTTGTCTTTACCCCCAGGGGAAGATTATGTTGTCGATCCGTTCAGATGGGACTTTGTTGGGAAGAATATTGCTTTCATGGCAGTAGAGGGTTTTGTGTATTTTATGTTCAATCTCCTCATCCAATACAACTTCTTCCTGGACCACTGGTGAGGACAATCAATCATCTTTGATGCTGTGGTTTTCGATAAAGCTGTTCATGTCTTATTAACAATTCCAACCACAGCACCTAAAATAAACTCCATTACACTGGCAGTAATGTGAACACTGAGAATTTTGTATGAATCATTAACTGTGATTGATCTTGTCTGTTGTGAGTAAAATATCCTCATTAAAATAATGAATCCAATTTATCATCTTAATTGGTACAGGACATCCGGTTACACAGGGGCTCCTGTTATGGATGATGATGAAGATGTTGCCTTGGAGAGACAACGGATCTACGACGGAGGAAACAAGAACGACATCCTACAGATAAGAGACTTGTCAAAGGTTAGGGCACTACACTGGGAAACTACGCTGACTCATTGGGCAGAGAATTCCCTCCTAAGGCTCATTTAAAATTCAGATCAAAGAGTTAAAGTCTGTCGAGTTTCTCGTTCACATCCGAAGAGGTTGTGGAAGCTATTTATAGACTAACTGTATTCTCTCCTGTCTTTGTTCAGACTTATGTAGGCAAAAAGAAACCTGCAGTGGATCGAATATGTGTTGGGGTGCCAGCAGGAGAGGTATGGAGAAGAAATTCTTAAACCATGGTTGTGAAACTCTTCTATAGGCAAATATGTTCATACATAAGAATATACTGGACAGTTGCCTGCCCTATATGTTACCTGTATGTAACTGATATCACTTCTATTTAGTGCTTTGGGCTTCTGGGTGTGAATGGTGCAGGAAAGACGACTACCTTCAAAATGCTGACAGGAGACACAGATGTCACCTCTGGAGAGGCGTCTGTAGCTGGTTTTAGGTACTCTACTCAGGACCATCTCATGATTTTGATCATGCTTAACCAATCAAAATGATATAACTGAGCTGCGATGACTTTTATCATTTTAATTATCATGTATTTTCTATTTCATCAGTATCTTGACCAACATTCTGGATGTGCATCAGAACATGGGCTACTGTCCCCAGTTTGATGCCATTGATGAGCTGCTGACGGGCAGGGAGCATCTCTACCTCTATGCACGCTTGCGTGGAGTCCCAGAATCAGAAATCAGCAGAGTAAGTCTAGCCTTCAAGTCCTTTACTCACTTTTCTGTAATACCGTCATAATGAGAGCTCAGACCTGTGAGAGAGCCAAGATCATACCACAAGTTAATGGAGTTAGCAGCAGTAACTCTGCGTATGCGTGAGTAGCAGTTCTCTTGCCTTTGCATTGGCACAGGGCACATTAAGGCAAACAGCCCAGCAACTGAATGGCGGCTGGTTTGAAATAGTGAGGTTAGTGGCTCTCTGCCAAAGTGTCCTTGAGGGCCACTTAACCCTGAGTTTACTCCAAAGGTGAGCAACCTCAGACATAAATAAATTTGTAGCTCCTAAGGCTAAGAGTGCCAGCTAAGCAAATAAATTTCTCTATCCAAATGTCCTCCTCTTTTCCAACAGGTGGCAGAGTGGGGCATTCAGAAGCTGGGCTTGACTGAATATGCAGGACGCTGTGCTGGAACCTACAGTGGCGGCAATAAAAGAAAGCTCTCTACAGCTATTGCTATGATTGGCTGCCCACCGCTAGTTCTTTTGGTTCGTTAATTTTTCAATCAGTTTTTAGTTAGACGTGGATATAAAGTATGGAGCTCGATGCCAAGTTCCACCCTTATTGATATTTTTTGGGCTGATTTTTTCACCGTTCAAATGAAACATCACTGTGAATTATCAGCTGTTTAAAATTTATTTAGTATTTCTTACTAGTAAGATGGAGAACACTGCTCCATGATGATCAAAGTTTTCTAAGATAAAGAGAATCATAGGAAAAGAAGATATAGAGCTCATGTTAACTTTTGCTGCAACTTTATAGGATGAGCCCACCACAGGGATGGATCCACATTCCCGCCGCTTTCTGTGGACAGCGATCTTGAGCATCATTCGTGATGGGAGGGCAGTAGTTTTGACGTCTCATAGGTAAGAACATCCATCCATCATCTCCCTCTAGCAGTTATAGATTAATGCATATGTATATTAAGTTACTGAAACATAGTCAGTGATTGACAACTGAAGAAGTCATGCCACGTTTTGTCCACAGTATGGAAGAGTGTGAGGCCCTTTGCACCCGTCTGGCCATAATGGTCAATGGAACTTTCAAGTGTCTCGGCACAATACAGCACCTCAAATACAAGTAAGGCTGTGCTGTTGAAGGAAGAAAGTGTTGAAAAGTACATTTCTGGAAAGAAAATGATTTCACCTTACCTCATGTGACCGTTGAATAAAAGATTTACATGATATCTTTAATTAATGAGGAGGTACTCACTCTGGTTTTGCATATCTAACATAGTGCTCAAATAGCTCTTAAGCAATTGTTATATGAATAAAATTTCACCTTTCATGCACCTGTACAGTTATTATATTACAGAGAGCACATATTATCATCTAATAAAGGACAATATCACCATACCACATCATGAATGTTTCTTGATAATAAAACTATTAATCTCAGTAAATTACACTAACATAAACAACAACAACAATAATAATAATAGACAATTTAATGATGGAGTTCTTGTCCTCAGCATGTTTTCCTGCTCTTTAGGTTTGGTGATGGCTATGTAGTCACAATGAAAATCAGGGCAGCTAAAGCGGGACTTGCTCCTGACCTGAGTTTGGCTGAAGCATTTATGGAGAGTAGTTTCCCAGGCTGTATCCAGAGGGAGAAACACTACAACACTCTGCAGTACGAGGTTACTTCTTCCTCTTTGGCTCGCATCTTCCAGTTAGTGGTGGCCAACAAGGAGAAGCTCAACATTGAGGACTACACTGTCTCTCAGACCACTCTTGACCAGGTACATCACTGACAACACACTGTCACAACAAATACGCAAAATGGATTTAGTAATTAAGATCCTGTCTGAGAATGCTCAAATCACAAACTAGAATCACAGGTTGACCGTCAACACACAAAATGATCAGTTCGACATTCCATCGGAATTTGGTACCTATCCATTGATCTATTCCACAGGTGTTTGTGAACTTTGCCAAGCAGCAGTCGGGAGAGGACGATGATGTGGTGTTACATCCGAGGGCAGCCGGTGCACGGAGGGAAAAAAAGGTTTCCCCATCCAAAATATAGGGACAAAGACTAAAAAACACAGCTCTACTGAAGCGGTAATGTGAGGTGACAAAATCTGCTATACTAGATTTTTGCGTCTCTGCTACTTATCTAGCACTTCAGGGATGTGTTTCTGAAAACATACTGGGTATGTAAAGAATCACTCTCCCTTTAAACCTTTTTTTACTGTCATGTATTTGGGGTTACATTATGTATTACATTATCTGTGCAGTATATTTTATTATGTTGAGAATGTTAACGGTTCAAAAGGCTTTAAGCTAAAGGGTCATTTATTAAGTGTAGTGATAAAGGACAGTGAAGTCTATGAGTGCCAGTGGGTTTTATGGCTGAGTTCATTCAATGATAACTTCACTATTGCTAAGTATTTGTGAAGAAATCATACATTTATAAGTTGCATTTCATCAAGGACTGCAGTCATTGTGTAGATACGAGTATGAAATGATGTATTGCAGTTTTGCTATAATCTTTGTGGGTTGTATCTCGAAATGTTCTAAAGTGACAAAGAACATTTCATATTGTATTCCCAGAACCACTGAAATAAAGGTACTTGCCAAAATAAAGGAAAGAACTACATAAAAATATAAAAAGAGAACCATGAGCTATCCATAGGCCAGTTAAGAGCAGCAGTAAATTTTCCTCCTTCCATAGACATGCTTGCCATTGTGCTGTTGCTTTGAGCCTTTAGTTCTCTAGCAAGGGCATCTCAGTGTCTACACAGAGATAAGGAGTTTGTGGCCAATTTTGGGTAAATTTGTTACAGATTATACAAATGTCTGGAAGTTTGTTGGAGGGTTGCAAAACCATTCTTCCATGAGAAATCACATCATCTCTGTTTTGTTCGCGATGGTGGAAACTGCTCAACGAGATTGAATGGAGTTAAAGCCTGCCAGGAAACATCACACACCAGAACAAAAATCACCAGAATGCTTGGATCAAGCCCACAATTTTTTTTATAGCATGCGTCACATGTGCACTCATCTACTTATGACTCATCTGATCATACAACTTTTTTCCACAGAGCATTAAACCACTCTCTCTGTTATACATACCCCTGTCAAATGAACATTTTAGGTATAATAAGAAGTCTGTACAATGCAGCCAAGAAACTACTCAGGAACCACACGTATGGAAATACCAATGTTAAATTAACTTTGTATTCATTATTTGCTCAAACATTTCCTTATTTTGGATGTTACCTGTACCGTTATATGTTTACAGACAATATAAGTGTACATATTGCAATTAGATTTTTTTTCTCACTTTTGCATGTATTTGACGATTTCATTGAACAACACAACATAACAGTATGATGTAGAATCCAATAATCTGCTAAAGCAGTGCCTCTGTTTTTGCCGTTACATGCATTGACTGAAACCTAATCAAAAGAAGAGTATGTTGTGTTAGCGAGCTATATCCAGTCTATTTTAAAGACATGTAGCTTGTATGTTTGAAAACGCAGATTTTACCCAGAGACACTCCAGCTCTCATCACCATTATATTTGCATCTAGCACGTAACAGCTTTAGCAATGAAAACCTGATGATATACTGTTCAACTCATAGAATCTAAAAGAAAAAAAAAGGAAAAAAACAGAGGCAGGTAACATTGCCAGTTATTTTCACCGATGTCCTCTTTGACAGTGTCAGAAGTGCTTTACCATAGAGTGTACCATTCATATAACTCAAGACTTTTTCGTTTGGGTGTAAACCAACATCTGTAAAACAGTGTACTGCTCCATGCCACTGACGGACTGTTCATTTTCAGCTTTCACTGAGATCAGCAGGTGGCAGCATGCAGCATAAAACTGTTAGTGGAAAAATGCCATTGACTTTTCCCATATTTTTCTCATTTGACTGCTTCAAAAAGGGCCATGCAGTCATGCTCTTTGTGGTTAAAGCGCTCTTGAAACTGTTTCATAAAAATTGGACACAGCAGAGGGCTACCATGCAAGGCCATAAACCCCAAGGCGCAATACAACAACGTTTGCCAGCTTGAGGAACAATAGAGTGAACTCAGTGGTCAAGACAAATAGCACATTATTTGTCAACCCTTCATCACCAAAATCATTTCAATGTACTTGCACAGCAATAATGCACCAAATGTATCTGGAGATAATTTGTTATAACTGTAATGTGGTAAATAAACACTATCCTGTCAAAACAGCTTCTCTTGTCCAATCGGTAAGTGCCGGCGATGGAATGCTGTAAATTAGAACAATAATTCACTGTGGAAAAACAAAACTACAGTATGCTGTATTAGTTTTAGCATAGGTTTACTGACAAATTTCACTACTGTGGCTATCATTATGCCACACATTTTTGTTTTAAATATACACGTGTGTACATAGAAAAAAACATATTGTCAACAACCTGTGGGCACTAGCTTACAGCTGGCTAGGGTCATTCTTTGGGGAGGCAAGTTCTGGTAATTATTTGCATTACCTAAACAATTGGATTCCAAAAGGAACCCGGAGGCCTTTTTTTGGACTTTAATGTGAAAATCTGAAAAGTGTCCAAGGAAAATATATGTCTCCATCATCATCTTCATCATCATCTTCTTCATCATCTGCAGTTTCACAGGAAGAGTGGAATGATGGCGGTCCTCAGTTCAGGGTAGTCTTGGAACTCCTGTATATAGGCTTTGTGCTTTCTTCTCGCCCAAATAGTCATCTGTACAAAACCTATAAATGCGAACACTGCCACTGTGCAAATGCAAGAGGGATAAAACAGCATTAGCCATCAATCCAAACTGTCTTTCATTATTCTGTGTGTAATTCTGCTGTATGGAAAAGAGATGGGTGTACCTGGTACGCACTGAGTCATCACAGCGAAACTAAGCCATGCTCCCACCTGAGGGCATCAATCTGGAGATTAACTAAAATATTCACTGTTCCACTGGAATATCAATTACGTCCATACATACGGAATTTAAATATGACAGTAGGATTATGAATGGGGCTCATACTATTCTGGATTTTTTTGTAGGTAACAGATTTGATCTTGAGGTCTGCATTACTAAACAGACTCCAAGGTCTCCAAGCATTTGTGTTAGCTTTCCTTCTGCATTCTGATTAAGTGTTGAAAGACATTTTTTCCTCTTTTCAGTTTAGTACTTTACTAACCTCGTAAGTGTAGTTTGGGCAGGACACAAAAAAGAAGAGCCATGTGAGAGGATTCTTTGTTGGGTAAGGGATCTCTGTGGGCCTGGATCCTGTAGACATGCGGAAAAAATATGAGAGGCCTTGGATCTATAGACATATCAATACTATCGGCCAGCTGGCCTGCATTCACAAGTATGTGGAATAAACAGCTCAAGAGCAACAGTGACAAGTAGTCTCAACTGGAGTTTAATTTTAAAGGGATAAATTAAGAACAGTGGACAAGAGGTATAATCCGTTTTCTCTAATTGCTTTTGACAAGGTCCAAGGGTTCCAAGTTTTCTAACTGATCACAACAAACCTAGTGAGAATAATATTGAATCTTACTGATTGCTCCAAATCATAAACCTCTGTTTTTTTTTGTGGAGGCAAAAGGTTAATTACAGTCAACTCACCATTACAACTGATACAATTTAGAGCCTTATGAATGAAAAAGTTTCCTGTTTCACAGAGCTGAGGAATGAAACAAGAACAGATGAAAAATAAACACAAAGGACTCAGTTTGAAAGTTCAACAATGGCATTTCATTATCACCATGAAGAACACTTACCAAAAACATAAGCAGTGCTGGGTAGATTTGACGATTTCCATAGGCTGATAAAACAATTGATTTTTAAGAAATGTGATGGTGTTGGTCACATATACGAAACTGTAACCTCTGATTATAAATTCAGGGGCATGCAGCACTTACATGGAGGTGTATAAAGAGGATGATTGATGTAGTAGGCCTGCCATGCTGCGAATCCCCAGTAGTACAGACAGTTCTGAAGGACACAATTTCAAAGGTATTTACTGTGTTGTATAAGAGCACTGTATAATGTCTATTGCTGCTTTCTCATATTATCAAACTGAAAACATAAGACTGCATTGATGAAAGGTAGTTAACCAGAAGTCATGATGTCATACAAACAGAAAAAAGGATGGGTTACATCAGCATTGTGGGTTGCATCGTGGGGTAGTGTCTGGTATTTTTATCTCAGTGTTTCATGCTAAGATTCTGCAAGCGCATATTAAAGAGAGTTAGAGTGTTCCTGAAATGTGAGCTAACATAATAAGTCACAATGTCAACTTGGAATTCCTGTTTAAGAGATGGTTTTACATCCTCCTAAAGTTATCACGTTAGCATTCCTTTAGTGATGACATAGCTTCATAATCTTGTTTAGAGTTTTGCTGATGTGGTAGTTTTTGATGTGAATGCCATATGGCTGAATGCAGATCCAGACGTCATGTGACTAGTTGTTGTTATAAAATAGTGCTCCATCTTTAGAGGGGGTGTTGTAGGGGTTATGAAAAGGCTAGAATCCACAGGGCATGAGGAACAGCACTGTAAAGCATAGGGAGAAGACTTGTCCTAAAGGGAGCAATGATATACAAGCTTTGCTAACAACACTGCATAAACACATAAGATTTGACCAATCAGGAGTCTGATGAGTGACCAAATGGTTGTATCAAGTGCAGTGGATTAGGACTGAAACAAAATCCTGTAGCACTCGAAGAAGATCATCAGTGCTGGCTCTAAGCTATTCAGTGGTATCCTGTTTATGTAGTTCTAAGAACACAAATTTCCGCACAAAACCAATTGTTCTCTCAGAGATGACAGTTGGGGGTACTTCATAAAAATGCAAGAAAAGTGAACCAAAATGTGGGTGAATGCATAGGATTTTCTAAATTAATTTTTAAAAAGCGTAATTTATCACTTACTTGATTTCAATAACAATGAAGGAAAACATACCAACATCATGGTGTTTAGAGCCAGTGTTCCCTGAGAAAAATGATGGATAAATATTGTTTCCAGCAGCTTCTTCATATAGTGGAAAGTGTGACCGAAACAAGCCAGCCTACAGAGATGGATTAAAAAGACATTAAAATCCGATTAAAGAGCTCACAAAATACAAGCATCCTGATTTACTGACAAATGTACAAGTTTTCTTATATCTTTTTAGCATTCTGTGGATACAGCATCCCTTGAATTTTAGAAAACATTTTCATTAACTTCATAATAAATGACTTTGTATATATTTTGTACAATGGACTGAAAAATAATTTAGATGTATACTTTTTATGGGCCAGAAGCAGAGCTGCTCATTTCCCTATTGTGTCTACCAAAGCAATCCTTTAAAAGCTCAGCTTTTAAAAGGAAGCCTCAGCACAGTGGACACAGAGCTCCCACAGTAGTATTTCTATTAAAATTCTGTACACCTCAACCGACTCCAGGCTCAGTATGTGTTTAATTATGGATCAATAAATTTCACTTTTCGCCTGCCCTTTGCCTCCAGTGTCTGGTTTATATCCACCTTACAGCTTGTAAGCAATACACACCATACCACAGGCATCACACTGGTGGTGAATGTATGTGTATGGTAACCGTTTAACTGGGTGTTTGGGACTGCGACTCTAAAAAAGACCAGGGATGTTTTTTGTGAATATGTCTTTGTGTGGCTGTGCACCACCCAGTCATGCCAGCAAAGGTACTGAGGCAACAATTGGGGGGGGGGGGGGAGGAAACCAAGCTGTGCACCCATTCCTTGACTCTGTGGTTACCATCGGTAACATGATTCTCTGTAGTGGTACCATCGGTAACATGATTTTCTGTAGTGGAGTCCCTTGGATTACTGCAAAATACAGTATGGTGTTTTAAATGTGTGAACTAAAGGCTGTCCATTCAGGTGCACTATGGACAGCTGCTGCTAATCCTACATGGAGGAGCTTCATGAAGAGGAGTAACTGTTAAAGCTAGCAGTTCCACAGCAAATTTCTGGGATACTTCAGAGTACGTTTTCTCCTTTGCTTTGCCCTTGGATTTCCTCATCTTTCTCCGTCGAGGGCATATAGGTCTACAAGGCCAGCGGCTCCCACCTCAGAACCTGACCATGAAAAAACCTGAGCCACTGGTCCCTGAGGTCCTCAAATGACCTTAAATGGTCACTGCTTCATATGGAGAAGATGGATGATGGTTGGTCACCCTGTCCATGGACCTTAGGGTACTTTGGGTGACAACAGTCTACTCCACCTGCAGTGTCATGAGAAGTCTAGGAGGGCCACTGTCAGCTGTCACTTGTCAGTACGGAACAACTCGGGGTCAGGAGGGCCTTCCATCCACTACTGCACCATCCGTAACATGCCTGGAAAAATGATGTGCTTCACTGAGCAGGTGTAAGGGGGATACAAGGACACCAGGGACAGAGGGCAAGTGAGTGGTAGTGGTGGTGAAGGGTATTTATTTGTCCACAGTTAAACACACAAAAAAGCTAAAATAAAGTGCCACTTTGATGAAGTTCTATTGACGAAAAGCTTAGCAGAAGAGATTTGCAACATTTCTCAGAGTGATGTAGTGATCTCCTTCAGTAAGTGTTTAAGAAAAAAAATCATTTGAACTTACTTGACCACTTTATAGGGACTGGTGGTGTAGTTGTATTCTTGTGTGTAGATGTATGGGATTCGATAGTAGAACAGCAGATAGATGAAGAGGGGTCCAATACACTCAGCCAAAAAAACCTACTCAAAGTAGAGTTGCCAAATCACAAAGCATGCAGATGAAGACAACTGCATTTCCAGAGGTGAAAAACACATATGAAATGTATAAACTTGGAGAGTCTGGCTGTTATGTGGGATGTGTAACCATTTGTCAGATGAGCGATTGTGCATGAATAATTGAATCTAGGGCACTCTCTTACTATTGTCCACCCTAACTGAGGGCCAAGATCCTGGAAAAACATTGTGGCTGTTGTCCCCACTGGCAGGTCCTCTAATACATCATCATCTTTCAGAGCTTTTCCTTCTGAAAGTAAATAGAGCAAAGAATCTTAATCATAAGCTTCCACACACACACACACACACACACACACACACACACACAGACTAAAAAGTTCACAAAAATGTCTAAAAGTACTTTCTGTATTTTTTTTCTATGTAGGAAAAGTAAAGCAGTAATTCTTGATTAATGTCCATGGCCCTGAGCATCTTTCTCAGCTAGCACAGTCACTCTCTCTCTTTCGCTCTCTCTTTCTCTCTCTCTGTCTCTCTCTCTCTCTCTCTCTCCCTCAGAGCGAAATGCTGCGGAGAAAATGCCAACGCACACTCTCAGCTGCTGCAGCTCTAATATTATACTGAGGTTACATTAGGTTACAGATTCATATTCATCACAGTCAAATTGATGGATCTACAGTACCCTCCCTTCCTGATATCTTCGCATTTCTCGTTAACTATCCAAGCATGCAGAGCAAGCCATCTGAGGTGTGCATTCAGAGTGTTACACATTACCTGCTAACTGATTTTAAAACTCTAGCTATGCACTTACTGGAGTTATAGTATTAATTTTCTTATTTTAATTACGCTCCTTATAATACATATTGTGTATCCTGACATCTCCTGATAAAATGTTTAACTATTCAGAGGCATTTGACCAAGCTAAAATGTTTTTGGTTTACACAGAGTGATACACATAAACACAATTGGCTATTTTTTCAGTAGTTTTGTGTGTTCTGTACAGTATGTGTTATGTGCTCTGTACAGTAAGAACAACATAATCTGGGCTATTCCTATTTAAAATGCATTCTTCATTTCACTGTAACACTACTTTACATGCTAGTCATAAATAAATGAGAAAACAAGCCAAAGCGGCTAAAGCCTTCAGTTGTCCTATAGAACTCCTGGGTCCAGCTTTGATTATGATGGTAACATCTTGGTCCATGCCTAATATAAAATTACCTGGGTGCAGCTTCAAAGCTTGTCTTGATGGATGCCATTTGGGGTCTGCAATTATTTTAACAGTCAGCGAATGTTAGTCTTGCAATTTATTTTAAATGATTTTTACTTTTCAACATTGTCATACTCTCTCAGAGAGCAATACTGTGAAGTTTGCAGTTTAAAACTTAAAAACGCGAAAGATTGCTCACAGCTCTTATGGAACAGATTCTTGATTTCTGCAATAGTGGCATTGGGCTCCACCTGTCATAGAGATAGCATGTCAGACGTATTAAACTAAACTGCCCTTGATCATTAATATTCCATAAATTATTCAGGTTGTTGGTTTCATACTATATACTGAGTTGTTAAACATCAAATGGAGGTAATTAGTGTAGTATAGCAAGTGCTAAATGCTAGGAAAGTTTACATACCTTATCCAGGAAGCACAACTGGGTTTTGCTCTTCAGGTCCAGGATCTCCACCTCAAAGAATACATAATTCTTAACCTTACCCTCCCCGGCTTTCATTCCATGTTCACATCTGGCCTTTATAAAATGGGCTACAGTGAAAAGATCGCTCAACTCCACACAGACCATGTTGTACAGAGATTTTCTGAGCACAGGCCCAGTCAAGCTGTAGTCAGTGCATTGATTTAAGGGAAAGTAAAAGGATCACTTCTGGCTGCCATGTGGTATAAGGATGGCATGTTTCTGATGACCTCACATGCATATCAGCTTCAGGAACTCAGCCCAAGGAGGGGAAATAGAGATGGTTTTATAATTGTAATATGGTTGCAGCAGCTTGGGCTATGTTTACAGACTCAATTAGTCGTACTTGTAGGTCCTTGCAACTGCCATTACTTTTGACTGACTGATCACTTATTTTGATCGACACAGTAATTGAATAAGTTTTTAGTAGCCACAAATCCCAAATGTGTAAACAGTGGCCACAGTCATTATATCAGTCCTCTTTGTTACCCATGTGTGACATGCCTGACAAGCTAACTAGTGAACAAAAACAACACAATCATTAATGGAAGCAAAAGTTCAAGAGTCTTGTCAGCGACTAAGTAGCAAGGCTACTCTAAATTTGTCCCACTCTTTGGTTGGCAGTTTGCCAGCGTTGAAGCACTTTGTTGGCACAATGTATGAAAGCTTATCACACAGATGACTTATCATCTCATCATATTGTTTGATTTTACTACTTTGATCTTTGCAAGAGGATATAGCTGCTTCCGTCATCCCTCTCTTGAATGCCCAGGCAGGAAGAGCCTCTCTGTATATATCTTAGCTTGTCTGATTTTCTGCCTCACCACATGCACATATGCAGCAGGGTATTGCTCAGATTTCAGTATTACCTTACAAATGCACATAGCATGCTTTAGTTACCTAGCATGGTTTAGCTGCCTCATAATCTTTTAGGGGTTACAGTGAAATCTTTGCCAATGCTGCAAAGTATATATCCAAAAAATATCCATTCAGTAAATCAACAAAACAATGAAATATTTAAAATATCATTGTGTGGTGTCTGAATCCAGCATACACGTTGAGAATAATCTCCACGTTATTCTTACCTCAAAGAAGGCAGCTCTGTTGATGGCTCTGTGTCTTATGCAGTCTTCCATTTATTATGAATGTTAGGCACGCTGTAATTGATGGTTAGACTCTATGTGCGTTGGAGTTCTAGACTAGCATTCTCACAGTCAGTGTTCTAGAGTTTCCATGCATGCAGCTGATCCCACACAATCCTTATCTGAAGAAACACTGATGAAATGAGAGACACAGTAGTCAACAGAATGTGGGGTCTGTTCTTTGCTGATGAGAGGAAAGACCAGAATGCCTCTGGGAATCAATATAATGGCTAATTAGCAGGCAACCAAAGAATTGAAATTGCATAAAATATTCTGTAGGTACATTTGTGATAGTAAATTATCACTTAATAAGCCTGTCATATCAGCATTAACATCACTGTTGAAACTTATTCAGCAGGTATTCAGTGGTTTGCTCTAAGTATGCCTTACTTACTCAATCAGTTTTCTGCCCTTTTTCTCCGCTCCCTCTACATTCTTGCCACAAGGAGGCATACACATCTCTCTGTGTGACCTCTATACTATTAGCACTGTTACCTATCAGTCGCTCTTTGTTTGCTCTCTTAGAAACATTAGATCACATGTCATCACGTGAAACATTACTATACAGGCTGTTTTAGCTTTCAATGCATAACATGACAGCAATGAACAACAAGACTTGTACTTTTCTGTTCAGAGAAAATCTTTTAAATTCTTGCAGGATAGTGACATGCAATTCATTTGCAAATATTCATCTGCGTGTTTCAGAGCTTTGTGAGGTTCTTCTAATGCTTGAGTACAATCTTAGCAATAGACATTGTGCCCTGTAAGTCACCGTGGCCCGGGCTGACCAGTGATTAGGCATGTTTGGAGATAATCAGTTCATCCCCAGGCCTGATGAAAGGAGGAAGCTAATTATTTTGATATTTTAATCATTTCACTTGTAAAGAGGACATTGTACTGGTAACCCCTGTGCCCTTTGCAGTGCTCAGGACAGCGATTTTGCCTTTGGAGAGTGCTGACAAAATTACTGCTGATTGAATAGCATTAACGGATGCAGCTTAATGAGATTCTTTTTATTGGATTTGATTTCAGTGGCTGAGGGCAAGGTATATTTCACATATACGGAGAAACTCTCAGGATAAGGCTCTAGCATGCCTTCCAGCGATGGAAGTCATTCAAAGGTTCGTAATTGAGGTTATCTAAGGGCATGCATTTTCAGACAAGAACATTACTTGCAGAGACGTGAAAATGACAGTATTTAGTCATAAAGCAGTCTGTAGTACTTCTGATGAATGGCAGACATTATTTCACAATACGGAATGTATAAAGCCAGTTGATCCACTTGAAAATAAAGCAAACTGGACAATCCTGCTGCGTGTAGTCTTTGATAATAGTTCAATCCTGCTGTATGTATTCTTTGATAATACTATTCACTAAATCTTTAGTAGGCCTAATCATTTTGAAAACTCTGTGAAAATGTCTTTTGAAATGAGGGAAGAAGCATCTGTTGAGGCTGGTGATATTTCAACATTTCTGATTTATTCTGAGTACATCTGACGAATAAAATAGACAGTAGATTAGTTATGACAAAAGTTGTGATCCGTAATAACATAAGCATGTATCTGTAAGTGCATTCTTTTCCCATACAATAGCAAGAGGACAACATTCATTCTAATACTGAGAGTTAAGATTGAATGTCAAACAGAACATATTTAAATGGAAAAGAGACTCAGCTCACCACAGAGAGAAGTCACAAAGGCAGTACTCCGTTGAGCTGAAAAAAAAAAAAACCCCACAACAAAACAAATAAAGAGAAAAACAGGTGGACATGTAATCATCTATCATATTTTGCATTCTACCCAACCTTGTCTAAAAAAGCAAATGACCTAACACAATTTTCAAACAGTGTGCCATATGACTGTTCCCATTTGCATGGCCTAACATATTACAGTATGTCTCATGCAAGTTATGAGCTGAGGGAGAAGAATGATAGAGATGTCTCTTGCCTACAGAGTCCATTAGCTGTTTATGAGGCCCAAATAACAGTTGGGGTCACACAGATATATTTAAAAAAAGAATTCATACGTTCAATCTCTCTCTCTACTGTCACCAAGTAATGAGGAAGTTAATTTTAGTGCTGGCTTTATATGCACTGCTTGGCTTTGCGTAATGTTTATCTGGACTGGTTGTGATATGGGTCCACAGTCAATCCAGTTGCTCTGCCCAGGAGCTGTCAATGAGCAGGATAGCTGAGGGCATTGCTATGTCGCACGTGGTATCCCTGTTTGCCAGTCTAACCAATGTCGGGTCATATTTGACAGTTTACATATTAAATATTCTAATGTACATTATTAGTAATGAGTCAGTGATGATAAGGGTTATGATAAAGACGGCTGGGAGGTTCAGTGTTACGGTCTCAAAAAGTGATATTGTTCCTTATTTTACTTGTATTAAGATCAAATATTTACCTTGTTGTGGTGCACTGTTTAAAAATCTTATTTCT
This sequence comes from Chanos chanos, assembly GCF_902362185.1. Classification (NCBI taxonomy): domain Eukaryota; kingdom Metazoa; phylum Chordata; class Actinopteri; order Gonorynchiformes; family Chanidae; genus Chanos; species Chanos chanos. The sequence goes on along the minus strand of NC_044499.1, from coordinate 17,545,565 downwards.
TTCCAACTTTGACTTTTTATCCATACTGATCCAGATGTGCTTTGTTTTTACTGCAGCCACTGATTATGGAAAAATCACAGAGTGTGAGAATGACGGTGTTAAATTGAGCAAGCAGTCATTACTGGGCTGCTCTCCATTCGTTTGAAGTTACAGTGGTGTTTACTTCTCTGTAACAAACAAAAAGAAAAAAAGATCATATGAATAAGTTCCGCAAGACCGATTTGTTTATTTACCAGTCCCCCTCCTGCCCCTCCCCGTTGTCATGGTGTCATCCGGGCGACTGTTTACATTGTGTGTGTTTCAGCACCTCAGGATACGGTGGGAGCTCAAAAAACCATCTAACGGCACGAAATGGAATGCATTTAGCCTGGCCATTTCTAAGGTGCTTTAGTTGTGAAGCTATTACCTTGACTTTTATTCCCCCCAAAAATATTCAAATGTAAAGGACTGAAAAGGAGCATTTCACCTTTGAATCTGTGATGACTAGACAGTGCTGAGATGCTGATCTGACCTGTGGAGACACACTGAAACACAGCCAAACTACTTGGCAAACTAACTTAGGATCCTGGCATGCCTTTGCATCAGCATGTCTTGCTCCAAGGGTTTCTGCTTGGTCATGAAGGTCTAGTGTGAGATAGTGTAGCAGCTGGAAGGGAGCTCAGAGCAGAAGGAGCTGTCTACGCATCACTCCTGCCAAACATCCAAGAGTGACAGCAGTGTGCTTTTACCCAGGTTAATTTTTCTGGACTCTAAATGCTGTTAAGAAGTGATTTGCCTACAGAAACAGTTGTGGTTAGGGGTGTCTAATTCAAGTATTTTATCCATTAATACCTTGTAATGATTCATTTCAGCATGCTTTGAGTTACACCTTTAACTAGCACTACTCATTGCACTGTGTACTCCACTCTTCACTCTCTACTTGGAAGTAATTGCATGACTCCATCATTCCATCGTCTTTTGCCATCGTTCTTTTTGTGGTAAACCATGTAAGATATCCAGTTGCATGGATAGCCCATCACTGATTTCCTAGAGGGTATCCTTTGACGCATACAAGCAACAGTCATCCACTATTTCAACGAGAAATTTTCCAGAACGAACAGATCAATTTACTCACTCCAGAAGTTTCTCTAAAATCCTCTAGACCAGGGGTGCACAACTCAGGTTTCTGAGTCCGTCATTTCTTGTTGGATTTTGCTTTTACCAATGATCACAGGGATTTGAGGAAAGAACACACCTTTTTTTGCAGGTTGAAATCAACTCTTGATTTTTGTGGTGAGACTGAAAAACAGCAGGATTCCAGCCTTCAAGGACCAGACTTGTCCCTCCCTGATTTAGAGTTTACAAAACTTCTTTAAGAAATTGCCTCACTGCTGTTTAAAATAAGGAAGAAAAAAAATCGCAGAAACAGAAACTCACTTTGACAACAATAAAACAGTCTCCCAGATTCTCAAAAAGAAAACAATGTGGTGAAAAGAAACACTTTTAAAACCAATGCTGATAGAAAACACATAAACAAATACAGTCTTCCATTACAATATTGTTTATGAAAAATGTAATAGAAGAAAATTTGAGTTGAAATGAAATAAATAGCACTTCATACAATGAAATAGCACTTCATATTACAGCAATACAACACTTCAATAAATAGATGATAACAACATTATATCTGTGTGCTTCATTTAAGTTAATATCATTTTGCTCCTGTCGCTTTTTATGTAAACAGTTTGCAGTTCAAGACAAAGTACAATTATTTTACATGTCTCAAAAACAGAGAAAATAATAACAGTATTATGTACAAGAGTAAATATGTGGCTTATATCTCCAGCAAATATGTAAATACAATATCATTGAAGTTTTCAATGAAGCAAACAATTGTAGCAGACACATTGTGGAACACACTTAGGTTCATTAATACACTTATAGGCTGATAAACATTTTTTTTATTGCACAGGTGACTATTGATTCTAGTATTGCACCCTGCTCAAACTAATCCAGTATTAATGTGTCTCAAAGACATATGTATTAATGACTCATAAATCCCTAAGTTGACCCTATTTTTAATATGATAATTTATAGTACGGTGAGGATCATAATGTATCGATTTGAGATCTTACTTTAATAATACTTATTTTAATAATGGCATTTAGATTATTGTCATCGTTTTTCAGAAATAACATCATTTGAAACATCTCAGAACGAACAATAGAAATTTACATTCTCACATAAACTAATTTTACAAACAATCAGAGACAAGCGATCAGTTTTTTTCTCTGGTGTTTGGCTCATGGTGTTATTGTATGACAACATATAATAATGTAAACCAACCATGGCTGTGGTAAAAACTGCAGCTGAAATGTCACCATTTAGTTTTGCCTTAAGTTGATAAAGAAACTGTCTGTATTTCATTTACTGATGTCATCATTTTCTCGAGTTTATTCATAATTCTGTGGTAGATGTAATACTTTTGACTATGACTAATGCTGGCTCAGACTGCCCATTTTGGAAACACTTCACATAAAGGATGCAGACCCATTTATCATTATTTGTCATTATTCTCATCTCACTGAATCTTCCTTTTTTTGTTTTCTTTCTTCTCTTTTTTTTTTAATAAATTGAAACGTGGAATATGGGTTGCTTTTGAAACTCTCGGCTATACGCAAAGTGTTACCAGACTGGCTGAAATGTCACATTTGCAAGGCCAAACTCAGTATTTAGCTTTTCTCCCCTTACAGGGTGGCTTAAGGCATAGACATCTCTAACTGAAGAGATGACCATTAAATAACATCTATATTTACCAAAATAAATATATTTTTGATCTCAATATCTCCTTTCACTTCAAGGTCTTTTAATGGAAATTCCTAAAAGCTGTTACTTAACAAAAGGATCACATGACAGGAGTAAAACTGAAGAAAATAACTGGTTTTCAAAATGTTTACAAAACAAGCCTCCACTCTCCCAGTCAACCTTGAGACTTCACATCAGGAGTCATCATCAGTTTTGATGACATGGAACAGCGTGACATTGAAGAGAACTTGGTGGCCATTGTTCCAGCCATAGAGAGCACGGTCCCTGGCATTGTAGTCAAGCATTGACATGTGAAAGTACTGGTTGTGGAATGGTATGTCTGTATACTCGTAGGTGGCGGTCTTGGTGGAGTAAGAGTAGTAGACTTTGGCCCCAGTCAGGTGGGAGTTGGTGATATAAAGTGTGCCACAGATCATGAAGGACTCTCCAGCATTCCTCTTTGAATATTCTGTGTTCCAGGACTTCAAGACCTGAAGGGTTAGGGGATCTAACTTACTGATGACAATGTTTCCTGCATTCTGATTGGTTGCATACACAACCCACAATCCCAGCTCATCTGCCATGAGGTCTATGTCAGAAAAGCCACCCCAGGTATAGGGGTACACATTATGAAAACCAGCTGACTCCAGTGCACGCTGGGTCACTACTCGGCCACTATCAAAGTTGTACCTGACAATGATGTTGCTCTGGTACTTGTTATAGTAGAGCGAGCCATTGTAGACCACATGGTTTGTGCCAGCCCAGTGGAATGGAAGGTTGTAGGTTCGTGACTCAACTCCTGCTACAAAGTCAGCCACTGACCTGTACTCTCTCACAATCTTGTTGTTGGTGTAGCTGTCCATGTACCATACCTGTGTTAAACCATTGCAAAAGTATTATTTTCTTTCCTTTCAGAATAATACAGTGAGTGTCATTTTTACCATTCTTGTCTACGATAACACATAGTACATATGGAAAATTCAGCCAATTAACCATTTTAGTTTCTGTTGTTGGTGGTGCTGGTGGTGTTGTTTTTTTTTTTGGCAAATTTCACTTGTACTCATGAAGCTGTTCAACCTAACATACAGTATGTAAACTTGTTAAGACTTTACCTTGTTGATTCTGGGAGATGCCTGTGGGTCAGTCATCCAAGCTCCAAATCTGGTTCCTGATGTTTTAATCGTCATAGGCCCAGTAATTCTCATTAGTTTACCACAGGCTGTCAGTACACCAAAAAAGAGGGGATTATGACATTATGTTTCATGATATGAATGCAAAATGTTGCCATACTCATTTTGCTACTCAGCAGTTAACAGTTTCAAAATATTATGGCTTCGTAGGATCACGAAAATCAAATTATACATGATAGAGTACAGGACTGAATGAAACTCACTGAGTTTACTCATGCAGTTCCTTAGTCGCCCTTCCAGTGTCAGAGCCCTTTGCTGTAGCTCCTCATAATCATAAGCTCCTATTTCTTCCTGGATCCCCAACAGCACGGAAGACAGATTCCTGATCTCCCCTTTAAAATGGGAGATGAGCTTGGCGTCTGTCTTATACTGCTCCAACACTGGGATCAATGGCTGCAGCTCATCCATCTTCCCCTTCAGCTCCTGAGAGAATGGCAGGTTCCGGAAATAGAGATAAGTGGACAAGGATGAAATGAATCAGAGTTAGAGCCTTACGAAGAAAAGATCAATATGCGTCTCCCGAAAACCGATTTTAAGATGTGGACCAACATGATATTTGTTTCTGTTGTAATCAGAGATATTTACTTCATTTGTACTTATTATATTGTCTTTGGTGATTAAAGATATTTATGATAATGGTTTGGATAAGGAGTTGTTGAACCCAGTATAGCTATTAAATCAAAAGGAAAGTCTCAGCAGTTTCACGTTAAATGGCCAGATTGATTTTTCAAAATGTTGGACTTAAATGGACACTTACCTGAAAGTTTTTTGTCAATAACGTCCTCCGGTTGCCCTCAATTTGTCTGAACTTTGATCGTAGTCCCTTCATCTGACTCTCCATTCTCATAATATACTGAAAGTCTCTTTGAGTTCGCAGGTTCAGAACCTCTATTGACTGTGAGATGTTCTGAACCTTCAGAAAAGGAGCTCAATTAAGTATGAGGTGCATAGATCATATCATATTCCTTATATAGCAGCGCTATCAGTGCAAAATAAGTACCATTTGTAAATGATGACACCTATAAAGCATTACCATTAAAAAAAAAAAACATTAACTAGTAGTCTGTACACCAAAGATCCCATCTGAAGTTGTGCCCCACTGAGGAGTTTGACTGATATATGAAATATTGTCATTCTTTAGGAAGTTTTTTCCCCCTTTGGTCAGAGTCAGTCCTGATGCTGTCTTTTCCTTGAAATTTTGATGGAACTCAGAAAATTTGGGGAATGGAAAACTGGAAACTCATTGGTACTCATTTATTTATAAATTTATCAAGGTAAATATAAAAAAATTCCAAAGCCTCTATCTATCACAACACAGGATGAAGACATATACCCTAAATGGGTTGTTTATTCTGTGTATCTCCAATGTATGTTGTGTCTACATTTTCTCCAAGAAAACCACAGACAACATGTAACATGTTCATTCTTAGAATGACTGTGTCCAACACCCAGGCAAGTGTTACACATTGGCATTATCTGTCTACTGTTCTCTAGTGGGCTGCAGAATGCCATTTGGCATATTTTGTGGATGAACATAAAGAACAGAGCATGATTTTATACAAAACAGAAAGTAAATTACTACCATATTAGACAGATCAGATCTAAATTTGATACTGGAAACAAAGCAGGCCAGACATGCCTGAAGGAGATACTAATGGCAAATTGGCAAGTTTGACAACAATCATGAAATTCTGTGTGAGCACATGAAAGAGAACACAGAGGAAGAAAACACAGCTGATGAAAACACCATTGATACATACATACCTTCTCCAGTAACTGATGCAGTTGTCTGCTCTTAGCATCTCTGGAGCACAGGCTCTGTTCAGGAGCCACCACTGTGCAAATGCAACGGCCGTCTGCATCCTGTGCTGAACTAAACACCTGCCAACCCTCTTTTGGCTTGATTGTCTTTACACACGCACACACACACACACACACACACACACACACACACACACGCACACACACACACACACACACACACACAATTAGCACTATCCAGAGGAGGTCTGGACCATCATATTCATAATCACGTCAAACACACAGTATCTTTAAATAGTTCATAATGACTCACTTTTGTACTGAGATTCATAACTCTGAAGAACAAAAGATTAAAAACAGCATCACGGGGGAGACAAGCATATGAAAAGGGTGTAACTTGGCCTTGCTGTTCATATCTTAAAAAGTACAGACTTATACACTCAGGGTCTTCATGCTGTCTGAAGCTGCTGTGTTTTCATGTTCAGTTCAAAGAGGAACAGTTGTGCTTAAAAAAACAAAATGAAACAAAACAAAACAACAACAACAACAACAACAACAACAACAACAACAACAACAACAACAACAGCCACGGGGGCAAACTTTTAAACTTATAAAGGGCATCTTGCCGTGGAAGACTGTATTTGCTGAATGGTCTCTAGTGTAGTTCTTTGTAAAAATTTCTCTGTTCTTGAGGCTAAGATTAATGAGCTGATTACACAGATCCACTGGGTTTGCAGTGCATGGCTTTAGTCCACTGTGTTTCCTGTTCAGCACAGGATTCCAAGCCTAAGCGTTTGAGTAGCTCTGCTGAGGCTTCTTTTCCCACTTAATCTCAAGCTATTCAGCAACATGATCCAGCCTGTATTCTATTCTTGATACATCTTCTTAACTGAAAAGTAATAAAGTGCAGCATATTGTTGTCACCACTAGTATAGTAACAAACCCTTTTCTGTAGTTAGTGATATGAACTGTACAGTGCAATCTGATCCATTTCTGAGGGGTTGGTCCCCCTTCATAAGAACACAGGGTAACTAAGTGCCCAGAACAGGTAATATTAGTGATTTTGTTCTCTCTGTCTTTCTATCGCTCTCTCTCTCTCTCTCTCTATCTATCTGTGAGTGTGTGTGTATGTGTGTGATTGTGTGTGCTTAATCGCTTGATAGTTACACCCTCCTTAATTTCCTGACAATGCAATCACATCATTCATTCACTTTGCTCACGGATATTTCTGGAAATACAGCAGACAATGAATTAGTTAGCCCTGTCATAACAATAAGAACTTAAGTGACAAATAATTCAGAACACTTTACAAAATCAGATAAGGCTTTTACAAATGCTTTCAGTCAGTTCATCCTATCCATTATCATAAAACTAGGAATTATGTAGAATTACAGCACAGTTCACATTCAGACTGAAACAGCGCTGGTCAAAAGTAGTTCACTTTAAGGACAAGTAAGTCATGCTTTGCAACCCTGCTGCATTCATTCCTTTTAATCATGCTTTCATGAGGCAGATATTTCTTTGCTGGCAGTCCCTGCAATGATCAAAGGGGACCATACTTGTTTTTGTTAGATTTTTTCCCCCCTCTCTCAGGGGACTCTGAAAAGCTGTTCTCCTAAAGCTAGCCTTTTACAGACACTGTGTTGTGTTTATGAGTGTGTGTGTGTGTCTGTGTGTGTGTGTGTGTGTGTGTGTGTGCGTGCATCTGTAATAATGTGTTGGTGGTAAAGGTGGTAGTGTGTGTATGGATGGGGGAGTTAGCTGGCTTACAAGTCTTTTCTAAGCATGGTGACACATTTCCTCGTGTTTCTGTGAAACGCATCTCTTGGCAATGTCACCCAGTTGTAGCATATCCAAGCCGGATGGTTTCATACTGCTCTTTCACCAGTTTTATCAGATATGAATGGAGGAATTCAGCACACTAAATAGGGTATGCAGCTGTTTTCCCTTTACTCTGAAGAGACTCGTTCTCTTTATCATGAGACACTAACGTGCCCTGCAGGTGCTCTATGTTGTAGGCGGCCACAAAAATCAGCCTGTTTAGTTTGTGGACCGGTTGAAAATTGGGGATAAATGTAAAGATAAATGAGACCATTCCTTAAGTGACACTACGTCAGTGATCAAACTCGTTGGAAATCGAAAGCTTGTCTTTGCAACCTTTTGTTGTTTCCGTAAAGTTGCCGATCTAAATTAAATATGGAGAACAAAATGTAAATAAATAGTACTGCTGAAGAAGCGCTTCATGTGATGTAGGACATCTAAAGAGAGCAGCTGTTTAGTAAGTTGCTTACCAAATCCACTGTTGATACGTTTGATTTTAAATGTTCGCTCTCTTTCTCTCTCTCTCTCTCTCTCTACCTAATTTTGAGTAGCAAAGTCCGGAGGTTCATGATGCACCTTTATAAACTGATGTCAAAAACATTCGCTAGACTTTTTTTTAATGCTGATAATAATGTGTGCCTTGAACGTCGCTTGATAAATATCAGTTCGCTTGCATACACGGAGTTCTTGCTATTTTATGATTGCGCTTATATTTATACATATGCCATACTCCCTGTTTGATTCAGTGTCTGTCAACTTCCTTGACTTAATAATATTGGATAGCACTCATTTATACTTATCAACACTCAGCATATAAATAACGTCCATTTCAGTCTGGTCGAATAATTCATTTTTGCGTTGTTAATTGAGAAAATGAGGCACTCACCATGGAAGGACAATAACCGAGCAGCGTAAGGAAAATCAGAGGTTTCAGCACCGTGAACAGCGCCCGCATTCTGCTTTTGGTTAGTTTGCTAGTTAATCTCGTCAGTCCTTGTCTTCAAGTACTTGCTAGCTGTCGGACCTTTCGATTCTAACCACATACAAGTGCCCGGGGACCAAACAGCGTCCAGAGAAGCGCTGAAAGTAGATCCAGTGTCATCTCCGCTCTAGGCAAAGCGCTTTTTACCATAGGCAGAAAAGTTTGTGCCAGCAATGAATTTCTGCCTGCTGCGCTGCACAAAGCCTCTAGACGGCTGTTACATCATTTAGTGGTTCAGTACTAATGATACTGATTAACTAGTCCCGGGGAAGACTAAAACACATACCTACATTTGTGCCTGGCAGCGAACCAGGCACAACCCCCCCCCCCCCCCCCCCCCTCTCTCTCTCTCTCTCTCTCTCTCTCTCTCTCTCTCTCTCTCTCTCTCTCTCTCTCTCTCTCACGCAGTAGGTTACAGGAAGATCCAGCTAGGTGGTTCTAGTGCAAAATATTAGCATATGCTCTGAATAAAAAAAGTTCAGTAGGTAAACTACACATAATATTTTGTATCAGTTCTGACCATTTCTAAAATATCCTCTCATACCCTATGATGCAATTTCTATGGGGTTTGTGATACCCAACAAACACTAAACAGAGAGATGTAGTACATCAATAGCTCCAGAAGAACAGTATCTGTCTTATTTCAGGTTTTATTAGCATCAAGTTCTAAGACTAACAAGACATAATGAATTCACGTTTAACATTTTGTAAGGCAGGGGTGAACACAATGCTTTGGGGGATGACTACAAATTCCTTTAAATTTAGTGGGTTTGTCTGGAAACATGATTGTTGAGCACTGAGTTATACCCTGTTCTGAATTAATGAGCATTTGTTTTCTGCTCCAGAATTGTGCCCTATTATACATTTGTTTTAATATATTTATAGGAGAGATAAGTTATCTTGTTGAAGTAAATGACTGATCTCACATATAGCAGCTGCCTTCATATAGCAGCTGCCTTCTTTAAGCAAACATGGTTGAGTCAGAATGGGTCAGATATGGGAGTTTCCAAGGACTCAGTACATTGTGGTCTCTCTCTTGCACAAAAAAAATGATGGTAAAATTCATATGAATCACTCAGCGGTTCCTAGTTTTATAGGTGCATCATAGTAAGACGAAGATAAGGAACAAACAATGTGAACTTGAGTAACTCTTGCAATTAGTTGCCAGGCAACCTCCATCCAGAGCTCTCATTTAAATACTCTTGAGTCGATCATGTCTTTGTAAGGAGTTCTTTTTTTTTTTGCATTTACTTGCAAAGGAAAAGTGTTTTTTTTACTTTTAATGTACATTATCTTGCTGTAACCACTGCATAATGAGAGTCATTTAGCTAGATATTTCATGATTTTTTTTTCAAGCAGGTAAATAGGCCAGGATGAAATTGTAAGATTCAATTTCAGGATTGCATTTTCTCTCTCTCTCTCTCTCTCTCTCTCTCCCTCTCTCTCTCTCTCTCTCTCTCTCTCTCTCTCTCTCCCCCCACCTCTCTCTCAATTTATCTCTCTGATGCAAGCAATGAACAAAATACAGACACAAAATCTGTGTCGTTTTGCCATGTGAAATAAATTCAGTGTCAGAGCAAGACTGACGTTCTTGGACCTTTTGAAACCTGACATTGCCAAAGCCATCGTGGTAACGCTGTTTTGGAAATCCCTCTGCCAAAGCCAAGTGGTGTTTAATGTCTTCAAAAAATCCTCCATCTCTTGTAGAGGTTCATAACAGATTCAGCTGTGCAGGCTGCATTGCAGGAGTCACCTTGCGCTTGGTGGGAGGTTCCTGTCCTCAGTACTCCCGTCAACAGGCCTGTCCATCAGATGAAAGACATACAAGTTAATGAGGCCTACATTTATTTCAAACATATGCAGCCAGCACACATGGAGCCATCCAAGGGAAGGTGATGAGAAGCAACGTTTAAATTTTTAAAAAGTGAAAAAATATAACAGAACTTCCCCCGAACCTAAACTAAGCAAACCTGACCAAACATAATGTGATGTGACATGACATAATGTGACGTAACGTGACGTGGCGTTACATCATCTAATGAGACACGAAGTGATGGGGTACAATTGGAAGTGACGTGACATAATGGTACATGATATGATATGACGACATGATTGGACTTGATTCGACATTATATGGAATGTAACAAAACTCTCATAACCATATCATTCCGTTGGTATCAAAGCTAAGTTTATGGCTAAAAATATAGATACTTTTCTTGAGTTGCTAATATTACACGTGTTCTCTTGGTAAGAAATACATGGTTCGTTTGTTGACTTGTGTTTCATTTAAAAAAACATAACTTTTCCCTCAAGAATTTACGTAATTAGATGAAGAGATTTTTCTTAATGCTACTGGTCTTGTATCAGTCATGTTTCTCTTTGTGCTCTAGACCCTGCCCTTCCCAGGTTTTCCTCTCAAGAAGAGAGATCCTTTTATCTGAGCCGTAATGGTGGATGAAGGAGTCCAGCTGCAGCGTGCTGATGAGTTTCCACAGTTTGCAGAGTGAACTGTCTCCTTTCTGACACTTGTTTGATTGGAGGAGTGCTGTTTGGGTTTACAGCAGTGTGAATGGAACACATACTCCTCCTCTGACAGCTCTCTCTAAATGGGGTGCCCAAGCCTTTGATCAGAGCTGATATTTCAAAGCCTACAAAACACAGACGTCTGGGTAGAGTTTGGATTCACAGAGTTTGGAGGGTGAAAAGAGAGGAGGAGGAGGAGGAGAGGATAGATGGTGAATCTGGAGGCTGAGATGTGTGCAGTCTCATCAGGCTCCATTAACTCCAGTCACGTCTTTGTCTGGCTGCTGGCCACAGTTGCCGTCTGCCAGGGCTCTGACTGAAAGGTGTTCCCAAAAGAGACAGCGAGATCGGCAAACGCACAGAAAGAAACAACATTCTGCCTGACATACCAGGAAAACACACATGCCTATTAACAAATGTGCATATGAACTCAAACAGTTACTCAGATGCACTCTCTCTCTCTGTCTCTCTCTCTCTCACACACACACACACACACACACACACACACTCACACATGCAGACACATGCATATACATGCACGCACACACACACACACACACACACACACACAGACACACGCAGAGGAGAGAGCGAGAGCGAGGAAGAGAGAGAGAGAGAGAGAGAGAGGGAGAGAGAGAGAGGGAGAGAGAGAGAGATAGATGCATAATACATATGCATGTTCTAACATGGAGACATACCCTCTCCTAGTGGGGAAACTTTCCTCTGACTGCCCTTCAACTATAAATAAAGAATATTATAGCCAAAACGTGCAAACACATGTACATGCACAGACAGACAGACAGACACACACACACACACACTCACACACACACACACACACACACACAAACACAGAATACAGCATTCATGAACAGAAGCCATTTGTGAGGCAGTCTTACTCATCAGTCATTAGGCAGAGAGAAAGCCTGTTTCCATAAACCTAAATGGGTTCCACTGATTTATTTTGGACACTAAAATACGCCAAACTTGGAGGAGGGAGCAAGGTTAGAGATAATGGACTCTTTGGTTGTGGTGCATTCATCAGTAAATACATCCAGAGGAGGCATTGGTTTGTGGAGCCCACTGTTGTGCCGCTACATTTTGCTTCACTCTGTGAGTGAATGGGAATTTGTTCAGGGATGTACTCACGCTTTCTAAAAATAAAGATCATTTGTGCATCACACAGACTATTTGTCATTCATTACTTCATTGCTATTGTCCTGCATGTTATAAACCCTGCCCTGAACAGCTACATTATTGATTATGGAGATGATAATAACAAGAAGATGAAATCTTCAATCAGGCAGCCCAGCTGACTCAGTGATTCAGTTACATGTTTAGTTACTGGATTACAAAAATCTTTTTCTGTCGACAGTCGCAAATACAAATTCAGTTGTCTATATAGTAATGAAATCTTTTATTTTCATGTTCATTATTACTGTATAAACAAGTACTCGGGTAAACAGGAAAAGCTGCACTACAAACAACAGCTTCACCCCCATTCCCTTGCTAATTATTTGCCCTCAAAGTCCCTAAAATTCACAACAGGAATTTGAGTCAAAACTTTTCTGGAAAAAAAAAAGAAAAGAAAAAAAGTGAACTTCTTCAGGACTTTGACTATGCCTACGTTCTTTATAATTTGCTCTAATGCCATTGGGAATTTTCAGGTGCTATGAATAATGTAATACAGGCATTTCAAAGCAATCATTCTACAGGGCTTGTCAAGTTCTACTGATGTGATTGCTGGCCACATTAATTTGAGGCATTTTGTGACAAGAGCTTTGTAGTACACTGCTCAGAGATGTTTAATTCACAGATCTCAATCATCTTAAAGGGAACTCAGGATTTCCAGCATTTGATTTTGGATAACATTTTTATTCAAAGGCATCAGACTATCAGTGCAGCCCCCCCCCCTCCTCCCACCTTTACACTAGTAACTATATCACTGTATTAAATAGAAGTAACAAATAATTCATATGAGTTTGTGAAGAAATCCATTGACATGGGCTTTGTGGACATCGTTGCTTTCGTTCTGTTGTTGTTGTTGTCCGATTCTTGGTCTTAATGAACTACACAGCACAGAGATTATGCATCCGATTGACTGGACTTAGCAAGCTTGATTTTAAGCTTCACTATTTTACAATATACTCATCACAAACTCATCGACAAAGCTGTTATTTCTTTCATTTAAAAATAAAATGAGGATGAGAAAAATGTTCATATTTTACTCATTACCATTTGTAAAATATATAGAGTTCTATTAAATGTACAACAAAAACATTGTAGTTGTATATTTCTAATACAGTATAAAGTATATTTCCCTCAAACCACAGTAAAATTTCTAAAATGTTATCTTCATGGTTAGTTTGGTTGTCAGTCTCCAAAATGTTAAAATTATATGCAACAAAGGAGACTAGATAATTACGAAAACTGAGAATTCTCAACTGATTTTCACCCAACAAAATGCCCTTTTTATTTTAAGAATTGTTTGAAATCAAGCCTGCGTTATTCAAATAACTCTGAAGGTTAATAAAAACTTTGACCTTTGCATTTGCATTTATGTGGAAGACCAGGTGCCAAGACATGGGTTTTCTTTCTTTCTTTCTTTCTTTCTTTCTGAAACCATTTCACAATAAGAAGTACAAACACTAAGGTAACTAACAACTGGACCGTGTATTCCAGTTGGCTGGAACTTTCATTATTCATATTGAAAGACATTTTCTTATCACAGATACATCCAGATGTAAGAGTCAGCAACACACTTCACCATCCTTCATCCTTTTTGGTCCCTGTGAGCTCCTAGACAGCTGAGATGAAAAGCTGAATGTTGTAATACTGACTGTAACAAGATATTTAGCCTTTTCTTCTTTATATAATTAATGGAGGGTGTAGACCAGAATAAGTCGGCAGGCTATTCATAGAAGGACCCAACATTAGAAACTCATAGACAGTCTTTGTCTGTGAACCCTTGATGCAGAATGTGTGTTATAAAAAGGTTTTTGGAGGGCCCCCTCTTTAAAAATTCATTGAGAAATACCTTTGCTGTGTCTGACAATTAAAACACCAATTTATTAAACTTAATACAGTTGTTATTACATTTACTATTCTACTCAGCCATTACAACTACCTCCTCATTATGATGAGCTGAACAGATAAATAAGCCACGTCTAAGGAGCTTCAAAAACAACTATCAGTACACTATAGATCATAACCACTGCAGTGGTGTCAAACACTTACGATATTAATCAAATAGTATATCTGTACATTAAAACTGCTATGTTATTTAATGCTTGATACAAACATATTAAACTTTTAAATCAGACTGGGCTTCTTTCATAAAATCTCTCTTTAAACTCTCTAAATTAATTTGAAGAATTACCTAAGAGGACACTGGACACTATTTCAAGGTCAAATCACAATTTTGACATCTGACAGCAACATGAAGAAACAAACTGTGTAAAAAAAAAGAAAAAGCAAAATGCCCATGACAGAGTCGGATTAAATTATCTAAAAAAAGACTCTCTCAATGCAGAAAAAAAATATAAGAATTCTTTCAATGCAGAAAGAAAAGATGTTTGGTGCTCATGTAACTAAGTATGCCCCTTGATTCATGAAGATCATTGTGTTATCCCAGGATTTGTCTACAAATACCTAACAACTAAATGAGCAGTCTAAGCACACTATCTCTCTATGTCCCCTGCTCCCTCTCATTTCAAATTACCTATCAAGTTTTTGTTTGTCAATTTTTTTCTTTAGGCTATAAATATGATGCCTGCCATTTCCTTGTAGAAAAAAGCTTATTTATCCCTACATGTCACAAATACATAGGACATGCATACATAGTGTGACTTAAACTTTAGAGGAGGAATATCCAAAATCTTATTTACTGAACCACAGGGGAGCAGCTCAACAACAAAAACACCAATCAGCTCAACAACAAAAACACCAATACACCTCTTTGCTTATTTGATGGAGAGAGTATTGTGGAAATAATTCTACAGGGATGGATTTAAGTCTGTGCTTCCCCATTGGAGTGCAACTGGATCTCACACTGGATGCCAATGGAAAATTGCCTTCATTTTTTAATATTCAATACCCTGTGTTACACATGCAACTCTGCATTGTGATACTGGACGCAACTGTAGGCATTCAGACACGCTACTAGACTGTCTCTGTCAAAGTGAAGGCTTGTCAGTATACTGAGGCAGACACGTCTCTCTGTTTTAAATGAGTTTTTGCACAAAGTTTAGGGTCACAGACGCTGTGACACTGGAAAAGGAAATAAAGAAGAGGTTTGATAGTTAGAGAAACTTCACGGCCAAATAACCTAGTAGGACCGAGGACTCTAAGGTGCACTAAACCTTGAGGAGCAAGCACAGCAAATTACTGCTGTCAGCCTCAAGCCAGTGAACTAAAGCCCGGGGGAGAACTGGCCACCACTGCATTCGGCATGCCAACTATCAGGCCTTCGTCACAGCAGCTTTACAACAAACTGCAAGGTCTCTGAGGAACTCTAATGAATACAACTTTGTGTTTGAACTCTCACTGACCTCTGTTAGCCGAGCAGACCAAGATACGATGTTAAATTCTCTCATTTAACCAATTCTATATGTATGAAAGAGGCTAAAGATGAAAGGTAACATTAATGACCAGTAACGTGTTCAATGATAAAAGAGTTGTTTATCCAGGCTGTAAATAAGGAATGAGGAGACAGGGAGAACGAGAGAGAGAGAGAGGAAAGCGGTATACGCAATATGTTGCAAAAACAAGGAAATGTTACTGTAATTGAATGGAAACTATCTATTTCAATTGTACCAATCATTTATTCCACGTTTTACATAAATTATAGGCATAATTACACAAATGTGTAAGTAGAGAGATATTTCTACTGCAATATACTTGCGAAGGACTGAAAGACACACATAGATCTTTGGACAAAAAAGGCTCTGAGACAAAGAAAGATAAAAGAAGAACAAGAATGACCTCAGCCTTGCAAAGTAAAATCACATGATCTGAACACATTCTACCACAGATATCTGAAAGCTGTAGTGCAAGAATGCAAATTAAAAAAAAAAGAAAAAAAAGTAAAACTTGAGTCTGGTGTATGTCTGATTACAGTACCAAAAACAAATGCACCATGCTTCACTGAATTCAGACAAATCAGTGATTTTGCACACTGAGTAAACAGTTAACACGTCCGATACAACTTTGTTCAGAATCCAGTTTTAATATTAATAAACCTTAGAGAAAGCATTTCAAAACATGTTCCAATTCTAGTCACAGACTGTTCAAACTAAAGGGGCAATTGGAGGCACTCACAAAAAAACAGAAGATGTTTCACAAATATGTGTTTATATATATATATATATATATAAACTTAATTTCACAATCAAGTTATGTACAGGGTTGAACGTCCTTTTATCTTGACATTTCTCTCAAGAGACTGAGGTATACTATCAGGAGATTTAATCAGACATAGAGGCTCTCATCAAGTTAACGAAGTATGGTCAAAAGTACAACAGTTTCACTGCCACCACTCTATAAAATTAGTGGGAACTAAGAAAAAAGTATGACATCTAAGAGCTCAGCACTCGTGAGATGACTCACGGTGAATTCGTCCGTTACATTCACTGGATAATTAATGAATGCCCCCCTGCAAAACTTTTTTGAATGAAACTGCAAATCTTGGAGTGCTTAAGACGGCCTATATTTACAAAAGGGATACTTTATAATTACAAATAGGAATATTTGGAATGCTTTTCTTTATTTGCATGTCAACAGGAACACGGCAGTCAGCCACAGTTTTTTTTTTTGAATGAATGTAATATCATTAAGCTATTTGTTTTCAAATGACATTAAAAACAAACAGACCAAAAAGGATAATTACTGTAGAACTTTCTCTGTATTATTATCAACACATTGAGGAATTAAGATCCAAATGCAATTCTGCTACACATGCAAGGTTTGAAAGATGATTGAGGAAGAACAGTATTGTACAAAATAATAATTACAGTTTATCAAAAAAAAAAAAGCACTTTCCATAGCACCTTGAGTGTTTGGGTGTTTTGAGCAAGATCACACCACTGTGGTTGTTTTTCCAAGCAGTGCCTGAAGGATCCTGATGGAATATGGGGATATGGGTTGGATTGGAGTTGGAAGAGGAGAGATGTGGATTGGATTTGGGATGGGGATTATGGCTTTGGGTTTGAGAATGAAAGGATCCTCCCTCTTTTGCTGGAAATGCACCACTGTTTACCAGCTGTTCCTGTCATTTTTTACATGATGGTTCTCCAAAAGCAGGTTTCAGTCATGCCATTCAGGCCCCACGAGGGCGATGAATAATCCCTAAATGATGCATGTATAACACAGTGTGGGTGCTGCTCTCACCCTATATGTGTGTGTGGCTCGAGGAAGGGAAGGGCGGTTTGGGCCAGGGGGTTTGGGCTGGCCACTCTCCTCGAACTGTCCTGCCGTGGGGGGGGGGGGTCTCCTAGCCAAAGAAGCAGACAGGGCCTACCTCGAAGCCAAACCTCTGGTTTGGATCCCCAAAGTCATTAAGCATGACATCGATGATAGGCACCTGATCAATACGTGGTGTGTTGATCTCCATGACAGTCCTTGAGTATCCCTGCTTTGTCTGCAAGGCACAGAGAATATGACATAATAAGCAAAGTATTATTAAAAAATGCTAAAGGACAACTTCATGAATTCAAATTTAATTGATGTCTTTCTGTTATTATTTACAACTAATACATCTGTGCTGAGAATTAGCGTTACCTGAAACCTGAACATTTCACCAGTACTGTCAAATATGTCAAAACCATCTTTAAGTGCAAGTGTCTAGAAATTTTCTTCCTGGAGGGCCAAGTTCCATTTTTGCCTTCTGTACTGTATAATGTATTTTGTCTCAAGCTCCTTTTTTAATCTAATGCATCAGATTGCACTGATCAAATGTTCCTCAGATCTTTGATTGCCCTGTGGGGTCTGTGTAGAACAAAAGCCTGCATATCCTGAGACTCTCCACTAGGACAGTGAATTGCTCATTGCTCATCTGATTTCTGAGGGCCTTAGCTAGACAGTCAACACACGTACCGAGCAGCCATCTGACAGGGCTTTGATGAATGGGTTGTTGTCGTAAGACATCTCCTCATCGTTGGAGCCCAGGAAGCGCAATGCCTTGTCATAGTTGTCAGCCTTGGCATCGTACCAGGCCACAGACTGGTGACAGATATAGGTAAAGTTCTGCCTGGCCGAGGAGCTCAGCAGCTTCAGGAATGTCATCTGGACCATGTTTATGGTGCTCTCCTCCACATCTACATAAGAGAGCTAAGAAAACAACGGCACTCACATTTATACTGGTTTACACCTATGAGATTATCTGTATATAATTATTGTTCGTACAGTACAGTACTGTACAGCTCTGTTTGATAACGGACAACATTGTGATAAAGTACGTGTATGGCAGAAATCATTTTATATTCAGTTCACACAGTATAGAACCTATGTGATGTGCTAAAGACAGAGGTTAGAATACTTACTATTTTACCACGCTTAAACTCACTAAACCAAGAGCCTGGTGACTCCTTTGGCCAGTTAGATATTCTAACCTGCTCCCACAGAACAACAAAAACAAAAAAAAAAGACACAGGGCACAGGGAGACATTTCATTGTATCAGTTATTAGGCTTATGCAGACATATACCTATATCTTTTATATATATATATATATATATATCGATATAAACTGCTTTGTCTTTCTATGAAATATTTAGAATACAAGAAATGATTTAAGATTAAGGTACTCACCCCTGTGGACTTCTTATCAGGGTAAATGCAGGTCTCTCCCCCTGCAGTAAAGTTACAGTAAACTTTGAAGGAATCCCCTGTGCATCCCATGTTGGGATCAATCCAGTATTCACCTGCAAAAACACGCCATAGAATATGTCACAGACATAGACAACAACCGCTCTCTAATGTTTGATGCTCTAAACCACCAGACCACATCATAGAAAATATTGCTAAATTTGGATTGGGAGATTAGAAGGTTACTAAAGCTACTGGGCATCAGCTGCATCCAAACATTTGTGTTCCCTAATGATGCAATATATCAGAAATACCCCTGCTGCTCTAAGATGCCCATGTCTAAAATCCCATCTGAAAACTCTCTTGTACCATCAGGGAAGTCTGGCTGGCTGAGCTGAAGGTCTTTGCAGGTTCTGGCTGGGTTGTCCTGTGTCCCCAAGGGGAACTTCATGCGTTCGATGTCCTGCTTGAGGTTGTTGAGGGAACCAAAGATATCATCCATATCCTGTGGCCCCTCCATGCCATAGTCCATCATGTCTGCTGCCTCATCGCCCTGCATGTCTGAGGACCTCCTTGACTTCTTAGGTGTCTGGATAGGTAGGGGCTGGATGATGTCCCCAGGTGGACCCTAGACCACAGTGAAACAAATGCAAGGTCATGTGCCTTTATTCTTCTAGATCTTTCTGGGGGTTTTTTTTCATTCTCAACCGGACATTATCTTGTCAGTATTATGCTGATTTTCAGTTTCTAAGTTATTAAGACATTGTTTTGAATTTCACCAAGTCTCAGTTTAAAGATTCAGTGTCATATTTCAGTTTGCTAAGGGGCTAGTTTACTTACAGGAGGACCAGGAGGTCCAATCATACCGGTGTCTCCCTTCTGACCTGCTTGACCCTGGAGAAACACAACATCACACAATGAGCTGTGGTGTCTGAGAAGCATTTAACATCTTATTGATTCTTCACTAAAAAAAAATCCAGCACTCACAGTTGATCCCTTGGATCCTTTAGCACCTTGCGGGCCCTTGTTAAAAGAATTTGGACAAGTTTTAACAATAATGAACAAAACATTTGAGCAGCTTTCAAGCATTTATGTTGATACTGTTGGGGAAGAAGAGCTTACAGGAATACCAGGAGGACCAGGGGGACCAACAGGACCAGAAGTTCCACCAAGACCCTATGTAGGTAAAAAATATACAGGTAATATATATGAGAAATCAATAAAAATCCTTGTAAACATCTGAGAAATCTATATGAGAAACACGTAAAGCATGCAATCAAAGAAACATCTGCCAGTCTAAATGGAGGACCTTTAAAATATTGAATAAGTATCTTAAAATTGAAGTATTAAGTATATAGCATTAACAAAACTAAGCATTTGAACATTCTTGAGTTTATAAGGGATTTCTGATATTACAATCATCTTGTCCACAAGCAGTGAGAAACATCTACAGTTCAGCTAGTGATAAAGGCTGTATTCTCAATAATTCATACTTATATATAATTAGGGCAACTTCCTTCCCTCAACTCTTTAACTAAAAAAAAACATTTTAGCACAGTTTAAACAAAGTGACAGTGTTTTGACAGATACATTTCATAATCAGCTCTTCTTATACAACAGGCCTCAAAAGAAGATGCTCAAATTAATCATAAAGTGAGTTTTTCCTCCTCATTCATCTCCATAATTCCTGTCTCGCACATAAGCAGTAAAATATAAAACACACTACACTAAGTCTCTAAAAAACTTAATTTTAGGCCTGTAAAGAATCACTACTTACAGGATCACCCTTGCCACCAGCAAGGCCCTGGGGTCCAGGCAAACCTCTGTCTCCCTTCTCACCAGGCTCACCAGGAGGACCAATAAGCCCAATTAGACCAGGGTGACCCTGTGAACCAAACAAAAGTCTTAACACACAAGCCACAAAGCATCATACAATACAATTAATTAAAAATATTCCAAATCTGAAAATAAGAATTACAACCACATTCAATCCATTTTCAGTAATACAAACAAGTTGATTACATAGTCATTTTTACTCAGATACACCTAATTCTTCTCCCAGAAGAAGGCAAAACTGTTGGCATACTGACAACAGTGAAGAGATTGTGGGTTTATGGATATTGTCAATATAAGCTGAGTGATGTGTAAACTGTTTGGAGTAGAGTTGGTCTGATTCAGCACCTGCTGCAAATAGTTACTGCCTTCTGCCTTTCCATAATGCTATTAAACCATGGCAGTAAACCAATTCTCTTATAAAACAGCTTTATGACAACTCATTGTTTTGATTATGTATTGCAGGCTGAGTTACATTTTTAATTATCCCTCTGGCAAATCTCTGAGCCTTGTTTATGTCTTGTCACTTTGCTAAATAGTCTTAGAAGCATAGCAGGATGTTGGTTGGTTTTACAGTTCAGGCTGATCTTTGCACATAGGTAGGGAAACTTACACTTGGCAGATGGCTGTATTTTATGGAAAAACACAATGCCAGATGACATTTGAAGCAGAACCGACTAACCGACAGAGATTACACTTAACTGTTTCAGAGATAAGTATACCTTAAGACTCTACAGAAATATAATGACCATACCTTTTCTCCCTTAGAGCCAGGATCACCTTTCAAGCCTGGGAGTCCAGGAGGACCCTACGATTATGTAGGGAAAAAAGACAAATTATAACTTTCAGTATATACAGAAAATGAATTGGGTAAAGTGTACTGTGAATGTCTCTGAACTTATGTACAGCTTTGTAAATGTCTGACTGAACAATGAGCAGATGTATATAGTGTAGAGAATATAACCTTACCAATGGTCCAGGAGGGCCATCTTGACCAGAAGCACCAGGAAGTCCTTGTTCACCCTTGGGAGAGCCATAAGATACATGAGACTCTACTTTTGTCTGCTAAATATTCTGTACATATATTTATTAGAGCTGATAGAGAAAAATCTTACCACAGGGCCAGGAATGCCTCTGAGGCCTTCAGCACCAGGCTTGCCAGATGGGCCCTGAGGGCCAACGGGTCCAGTTTTACCTGGTGGTCCCTCAGCACCTGGTTCACCCTGACACACAGTGAGAGAAATAATCAGCTATGAGCTATCCCTCAGAAAAAAAATACAGGCAATTGTCTAATATGAGATAAAGAGAAATCTGAAAAAAAAAAAGAAAAATAGTTGTTGCACAAATAAATTGAATTGATGGCTTAGATTAAACTGATGCTATTCATTGCTTGCTTGCAATTTCGGGGAGAATAAAGTTCAATTGTCTGAGAGAAACAATATTATTTTTCATCTTAAAGGAAAACAATTTGTTGATAGTGATGAAACTGCCGGTGCTGATAATGCTGTATCACCACTCCCATTTCATTAAACCCCTTACTGAATGATAGAGGTTTGAAGAGCAATTTGGGCAATAGGATTCATGGGATAGGATTAAGTTGTCTTGGCATCCAGTTAAGCTTTTATGTGCAAAGACCTTTTGCTTTTCCTTACTGAATCACCCTTCTGTCAGGGCATTTCTCTGAGCTTTTCTGAGTACACAAGGCAGGAACCTGTACTGACAACACATTTATCTGCTAAAACCAAAATAAAACATTCAAATTAGCAGGAGCTGAAAATTATGTTTATATACACAATCATGTAGGATGCTAACACATCTTCTCCTGTTAGTCTCTTTTGTATTATGATCATAAACTATAACAAGGGATGGGAATTAAATAAGCTGATAAATTGGAATGAAAATCTTCCCTGCAGAGATCCAAACACAGTAGCAATATGCTCCAAGTCCAAGTTATTTTGTCTCACCTTAGCACCCTTCTCTCCTTGCCTGCCCTCTGTTCCAGCTGGTCCAATGGGACCCTGCAGGAGACAAACATCATAATGCATGCACATGAGCAAAGTCCAAACCACATAACTGTCATAATATTCTTTATACTGATGAACTCCATACAGGGTGCAATAATGATTCAGAATGCATAGAAATAGAATGCCGCACAGGAAAAGATCACTGATTTCTCAATACTCTTCGGTACCTTCTCTGTAATTACAACAAACAAACAAATAAATGGCTTGTAATTAACTCATCTGCTATGGTAATCTAATAGCCAAAAAAAAAAAAAAAAGATTATTGTGTGAGTGATAGCTGCCATTTGTGAGCACGTTTAACCTCATTATTGTAATAAACTAGTAGCTTAGAGGACCACTCAGTGTTGCTATATTTTCAGTTAGCATTGACACAAAAGCTTAGAGAGCACAGATGCTTGTGCTTCTAATCTGTGAAATATGTGTAAATATTAGAATTAGGGGGAAAAGTGACAGTGAATCAGTTTAAGCGGAGCCCTGCCAGAGGCTTTATCTGAAGCAGTTGGACATAACAAGGTCCACAATATTTCCTCTGCTAGGCTGTGGACCTCCTGATATGCTGGATTTAATATTTACCAATCAAAGAACCATCATATATCCATGTGTGAAATGCTTTAATCCATTCACTTTGAATCTGTTTTGTATTATTAATATTTTGTGCCTTTTGGTTGACATTCTGACGTGAGATGTCTAAGTTTAAATGTCTTTTACACAAAAATTCCCTATTTTGACCCACAAGATGTAATTAAGTAATTAAACACATCCATGTGTAACCTAAACATGAACAAAGATATACACTTCAATCAGACCCTAAATGAATCATAATACCAATCCAAAAAAATTTGGAAAATGGTAAATTAAAATTTTCTTCAACTTCTGTGAGCAAATATTCAACAAACTTCTGTGAGCAAATCTTCATTCACCGTTCTGGGAAAAAAAATTCATCAAAAACCATGAAAGGCCACGTTTAAGAACAGCGCAGGTAGTAAAGAAGCGATGTTATTCAGTGGGAATAATGTATTCTGAGCAATGTATTCTGAATGTGGACCCTGGGCACTGGCGCTGAAAATGACAACTTCATTTCCTTTCTGGTGCTGGCAATCACACAGCTTTCACGTAGGTGTCATTCAAACATGGTGGGTCAATATTCTATTAAGAAACTATCTCTAAACGTCAGTCTGAGTAGAGCTCCACTTGACCAATATAAATGGGTTTGTGGAGACCGTGATTTTAGCGGTTGTTTTTAGTTTTATACAGAGATTTAACAGCAAAGCAGGATCACACTGTGACAGAGCAAGGTATACTTTTTTTCTTTACAGAGAAAGTTCAGAGCAGTTTAAAAATTCAGGGATCTCTGAAACCTGGTTTTAGAAGAAAACACAGTCCTTAGCATAATTGGCATACTGCCATAAATGTAAACACTGAAGCCAATTAACATGCTACTAACTCAAATATTCTCTCTGGGCTACTCACCCTCTTTCCAGGTGGTCCTGGAGGACCAGCTTCTCCAGATGGACCAGGTGGACCCTGAAGCACACATGTAATGGACAGTCACTATGCTGACCAAATTTTTCAAGCAAATATGGCATTACCTTCATGCCCGACAGCATGGATGACAAATTAGGACATTTCAACTAGCATGTAAAAAATCACTTAATGAAGAAACTGGGTGAACTCACAGGTTGACCAGACTCTCCATCATCACCCTTATCACCAGGTAAGCCATCAAGTCCCTGAACAAAACAATACAAATGAATTCACACTCATTTCAAAATTTGTTCATCTTCCATTGACTATATCTTATATAAGCATAAACCTAATACTAAATTTATATGTAGCACATATATGTATACATGTATACATTGCATTTTTACCCGTTTAGCAACATATCTTTTCATAATTTTAACTGGGGTAGCTGTTCTACAATGGACTGATATTTCACAATAAAAAATATTTTAAGTGAAACAGTGAAACACTGAAATAATGTTAATGTGCTTGCTACTCGCATGGAACAAATGACACTGGATTAAGAAAATTTCCGTATTTTTTAGTGGACTTACACCAACACCAGGCTCACCAGGTGGACCTGGGTCTCCAGGAAAGCCAATAGGACCCTAATGGGGTTAAACAAAAGTGTGGTTACAAATAAGAACTCATAACATTAGAACACACAACTGTTAAGTCCTAAATGATGAGATGGTTCCCTCATTGTCAGTCAGTTGCCAGACTGACTTACTGGGTTGCCTTTAGGGCCGTCGTCTCCAGGAGGTCCTCTAGCACCAGGAGGTCCAGCAGCTCCAGGTGGGCCAGTCTCTCCTTTCTCTCCTACCTCGCCTCTGGGACCCTGAAAGATAGAGCAGACATCAATATCCTGCTGAGAAATCAGGGTAGCTAGGAGCTAAACTCAAGGTTCATGCACTGGACATGTTACAGTGCTGATAAAAAGCTACCCACCCACACTCACACACACACACACACACACACACACTTAAATATACATATAAATATATACATTTTATATATTTATATACAAATGTGTGTGTGTGTGTGTGTGTGTACTAAAAGGATTGATTTCACCTCTTCTTATCATTATTTTGAGTCTTTGCTTAATAAAAACCCATTCATCTTATGTGGTTCTGTCTCAAATCAATTTTTTTATTAATCCATATTTATCCCGTATCATACTAATAGTTCTTCTAATCATTAGAAGTATACTTTAGATACATTTTGTTTAATTATTACATTCAAAATAATTGCATACTCTGTGCCTTTTGCTCTAATTTTCTTTTAGGAATGCCCCTTCCAAAGGCCCAGTGTCCAAATGGTAAAGAGTTGGGATCTGTGAAGAAGACCACACTGACCTCTATAGCTATGATTGCCTTTGCTCTCTTTCTCTCCTTATCTGTTGCCTTTGCCATAGTTTCTCTTTATGTAGACATGTTGGCACTCAAGAAACCTTGTGAGTGTGAGCACTGGATGTCAGGTATGAAGTGGAGGATCTCTGGACAGCTATATAACCATCGTTTTGATCTCATTCCTATTTTTTTCTCTTCGCTCTTGCTTATTCTTTATTCTGATTTTTGTCTTTTGCTCTTATTCTTTCCTTTTTTCTTTCTTACTCCTATTCTAATACTCTCTCTCTCTCTCTCTCTCTCTCTCTTTCTTTATCAACACATGTCCTCTTATATTTGGATACTGATATTGGGATACACGCATGTTCCCTACAATACACATTCACACACACACACACGTATGTACTAACCCCTGTTCCAGGCTCTCCTGGTGGTCCAGGGTTGCCAGCTTCACCGGTTTCACCCTGTTAAAAACAATATTAGTTTTGTTACCATGGAAACACCAAAGTCTAATTCTAGCATGTAATCAATGCCTTGCCCTGGGGGTTGATAATCAACAACAACAACAACAACAACATAAACAAAGAAGAAAACAGGTCCCATTAGTGTAATTTTTCTAGTGTGCAGCCCTAAAGTCAAAATTCTTACCTTCTCACCATTGCCACCCATGGCACCAATACCACCAGGAGGACCTGGTGCTCCCTGGGAGCAAATACACAACAATTGTCAAACATGACAAGAACATTTAAAACAATAACTACAGTAACAACATTGCCGTGTTACCAGCATTTTCAGATTGACATGTTTGTCAAAGAAAAAAGCCCCGGTACTCACATCAGCTCCACTGGGACCCTGAGGTCCCCTTGGGCCAGGAGGACCAGGGGGACCCTGTTAACAAACACAGTGGGATAGAGACTGAGATGACACAGGAGTTTGATGGACAGCATACTATTTACATTCAAGAGCAAAGCATGAACTGGAAACTAAAATTAAAATAGGGACTGATGAACTCACCATTGGTCCGACATCACCATTCTCACCCTTCTCACCTGGAGGTCCAGGTAATCCCTAAGGATTAAAACAAAATCTCTCACACACTTCAAAAAGATAAACATTAATCGGTACTAATCTGAATGGCTGGTGTGTGAATTTCTTTCGTTCTGACTACACTGTAGTCAAATTTACACTCAAGTCAACATTATATTTTTAGACCTTCCAGAATGATGCAGATTAAAGAATGAATGCACAACATATCTACACTAGAACAAACAACGGCCTGATAATCAGAATTACAGTAGTTTCATGGCTTTGAAAACACTACACCATTGAGTGACAAAGCACACAATTTACCCTCAAAACACTTAGGCAATTAGCAATCCATTTAAACAATAGAGGGAGATAGTTTGTGTGTTTTCATTCACACATTTGAATGCATGCATGCATGTGTGCATGAGTGTGTGTGTGTGTGTGTATGTGTGTGTTCAAGGTCTCTCATGTCATTACGATAATGTGAAACAAAAGTGTAATGAACACTGGCCGACCACATCATTTTGTGATGTAAGTGAGTGTGACTAAATCCATTTGTGATGATAAGCATGGCACAAGACTAACTGACAGATTCATCAATGTGCCCATCATGGAAATTAATATGCTTGTTTTGATCAAACAGCTTTTCAGGCATAGCTTCTGCTGCCCACGATTTTTCCTACAACTGGGAAGCCAGTGAAAGAAAAAAAAAAAAATGCAATAATAGAATAAAGCCACCTGGTAATCATTGTGAATTCTCAGAAGTGCTCCCATTTTTCCATTGTTGTCCATTTGGAACTTAACTGAAGGTCATTTACAAACTTTTTAAAGAGAATCCCAAATAAAGTTGTTAATTTATTTAAATGAAAAGCCATTAGTGTGGAAAAAGATCTTTGGGAGGGAATGGTGACATTTCAGTGACTGAGCCACCTAACGAACTGGAGCTCAGCGAAAACAATTAGTGCAGTCAGAGCAAAGCACATTCCGCCAGATTAAAAATCAATTGGCATGCCCGACTTGGTGATCTTGCTCCTTAGTGTAGCCTGCCCTCATCCTCATTTGAAATTCATTTTCACATTATCCACTGCCAGTTACTGGCAAACTGACTCTAGTGAGTGTGATATTGGTCTGTTAGTCTCTGACACGCTTGTATGAACTCAGCAGCTGAATATCTTTAACTGATGCCTCTGCCTCTCAATTTGTAGTCATGGATGTGTGTCATGTTTTGAATCCTTTGACACTGAATATTAGCTTTAAGCTTGTAAAGCTTTAATTGTGTAACCCTACCTTTTTAAATACCATTTTGTCTCAACTGATGTTTAATGTCTGGTAATATTGTTCTATAAAGTGTGCTGGTGGATATGTTTGTGCAGTTTACCTGCAGTCCAATCGGACCCGGCAAACCCGGGAAACCTCGGGATCCCTCATCTCCTTTTTGGCCAAACATGCCCTGCTGACCTCTGGGTCCCGGTTCGCCATCACTCCCCTGAGCGTGAAAGACCAAGGAGAGAGGTCACACACACTCCAGTCAAACACATACAAAAGGCCTACAGAAGACTGGAAACTAACGGAATTTAAATTAACGCTGCATAAGTCAATGGGTTGACATTGTGATTGCACGTTCTCCTGTATAAACATAATTAGGGACTATATACAGTGTTATTCCATTAGACTACAAAGTGTAATGTTTTAGAGGATAGCAGTAGAATGTTTGTTTATCTATAGGACACCCGGGAGAAAAGTGCAAGGTAATATTTGCTGACTTAATCTCTGACACAGCATGCTCCTCTGGGGCTGTGGGGCGGGAATGAGGAGAGGAGGAGGCGAAGTGCTGACAAACAATCACTTCCCAGTTCAAACAACTCCTGAATAATAGAGCATTAAAGAACCAAGGGGGTAGTAACGCTACTGTCTTTGACATCTGCTTTCTGTAAGGGGTCATCCTTTTGGATCATGAGCGAGAGACTGAAAGACAGTGTAAGAAAAATCAACCCTAAGAAAAATGAGCAGTATTGAGATGCAGTCAGGAGAAGCATTGATATATTAAAAGGGATATAATGATAAATGTATCCTCATGTCCCTTCTAATATTAGATAAAAGTAAGATAAAGCAAAACACTTTTGCCTAGCCACAACTTGTGTTGTTACTAAAGTCCTTCAACAATGTAGGTCTATCCAGTGTCAAGGAGTAGCATTCAAAAAATAAATCATTTATAAATTTATACACAGCATAAGCTTCCATCCTTATTAAAACATTACAATTTTTTTTTTTTAGGCTTGTTTTTTTTTTTGAGTTGGTCCCTAGAGAAAACTGACATGCTGCATCCCTAGCGCAGGAACCGAACGGATCCCGAGTTGGACAGAATAAGAGCAATTAGGAGCCTTAAGCAAAGACTCATTAACAAGATGCATCAAGATAAGAGAAGGAACTTAGACACTTAAATGTTCAACCTTCAAATGCCACTTGGCCCTGGTCACACAAACATGGATACATGCACACGCACACGCACGCACTCACACACACGCATACAAAGTCAGTTTATCACCCTGGATGGTGTGCTAGGGCATATTCAAACAGTCAAAGGACTTTAGAAGGCTTAGTCTTCAAAGCTGAGACACTGTGTGGCCACTGCAAGAATGTAAAAAAGCAGAGATCTGTCCTTTTTCACACTCAGTGTGAGGTCTGACTGTAACAAGTGAAGATGCATGACATTAGGAACAGAACAGAGAGGAAAGAGATAGATAGAGGGAGAGAGAGAGAGAGAGAAAGAGAGAGAGAGAGACAGAGAAAGAGAGAGGGGGGGGAGAGAGAGAAAGAGAAACAGACACTCTTTTAAGGATGAAAACCAAAAAATCAAAAACACACTCACAGCTGGACCTGGAGCGCCAACTACACCCTGCAGCCCTGCAGGACCTGGAGGACCCTGATGGATACCAAAGAAAGGACAGATAGCCAAGTGTTCACATGTGTATACAATTTAAATGAGCATTCACTGAGCTTCCACAAATAAGAAAAAATTCAACAGAAACATTCTGCTGAAGAGTATGTACATCTAAAGATAAAGTGGAATAAAGGGCATGGTGGACCTTTACATGGACTAAAGACAAGTGAAATGTTTCTCACCTGCTCTCCCTTGTCTCCTTTGCTTCCCTTTTGACCTGGCTCACCAACTTCTCCCTTTAAAAATGGAAAATGAAGAAAACAGGTCAAAAAACATGCTCCTCTGACCTACTTTTCCCAACTTCTTCCATGACTGCCAACTGGAATAAAAGAGTTCTAAATGTCACCCTTACCACGATTGCATGGTACATATCATTGAGAAGATCTTAATTGGTTTGCACAACTAAGACTTTGGGGTGTGTTTGTAATTAATTGATTACTTGCTCTTCACCCCTGCCATTGGCAGTAACATTGACATGAGTGAAGAACGAAACGTGGCATGGATCTAAAAAAAAAAAAAAAATTTCTTTATACTTAAAAAAGTGATAATATATTCTAGAACGCATTAAAAGCCTTGAAGTTCTTCAGCCTGAGGCTGAAGGAAGTGAGTTTGTTTACTGCAGCGACTGTGTGCATTCACCGTAGTTTCATCACCTAAAGCTGTTAATGACTTTTTCTGTCATGTGTGGTTATGATGATAGATAAGGCAGGGAGTGTGCGTCTGTAGTCACATGGCTCAAGTCGAAAGTTACAATTGTGATTGATAATGGTGCAGTCCCACTGTAAGACAGACCGGTTTTGTGGAGAAGAATCGGAGGTTGATAACAAAACTGACTGGACTGGAGCACAGATGGAAGGAGCATACCTTATCACCATCCTCTCCAGGTGGACCTTGAGGTCCTGCAGAGCCGGGTAGACCCACCGGGCCTTGGATTCCATCACGACCAGCTGGACCCTGAGGGCCTTTCTCACCCTGTGCAATGAGAGAGGGAGAGAGAGAAACTAGGTTCAAAGCCACCAGATAAACAAAAACACTCTTTCAGTCTATCCCCGTTTGTTTAACTGTTCTCGTCATTCCTGAATCTTCCCGAATAGAGACCAACAAGATCTCATGTCTGTGGTTAAACCACACTCCTTGTCTTTCTTATTCTTTGTGCATTTTTTTTTTTTTTGTAAGAGTACATGTGACAAGTGACACATTTCCATGATTCATATTTTCTTGCATTGGGTAAACATTTGTATCATCACAAAATCACTCACTGGAGCTCCTTTCTCTCCAGCTGGACCAGGAGGACCTTGTGGTCCAGTGCGTCCTGTCAGACCTATGGGTCCCCCAGGTCCTGCGGCTCCTCTCTCTCCTGGTGACCCCTACAGCAGAGACAACAAAGACAAAAGGACATTAATAACTTTCCACCATGGCATTCTATCATTGTATTCGACTACCAGCTGAGGAAAAGTCACTACAGGCCAGATAGAAACAGCAGGTTTGCCTCTTGCTTTGATGTTTATGACTTATCAATAATAAAACAGTGTTTGAGTTTAGACATGTAGCAAAATCTCAGCAGGCCGGCAGAAGAAAACTACTCTTGGATCTACGATAAAAATATGACTTCGTCTGACAGGTGCCCCAGTGTTGATTACAATCTGTGTGTTTTTCATGATTTTTACTTGCTGATGTTTGGTTGGGGCAAGTGAAGGATAAAGTGTTTACACGCAAACGTAAAGGCAGATCTTTTTTGTGTGGAAAAAAAACAAAACAAAACAAAACAAAACAAAAAAAAACCCTTTCGTATGTGATGCACAGCATGAATTATCCTCTCTCTAAGGTAAGCATTTTATCACAACGCATCAGTATACGCAGCTTGTGTGATGCACCAGCGATTATGTGGGACACCTTTCACATTCAAAACCAATGTAAAACACTCTCATCACCCAGAATAGTCCATTAAGATTCCAGTTGGATTCTATCTAATGAAAGATTAGCACAAAGGGGGGCTCTCAGAGGGCAGCTTTACACAGTGCTTACTCGAGCAAACCCAATGGCCTTTACAAATGCAGAATGAAGGCTGCCACATTTACCCACCGGTAGCATTGCAACCGGGTTCAAGTTCACCGAACTCAGCAGACAGCCAAAGCTAATGCACTCCATATTCAACACTAACATCGCAGTTAATCCTCTCCAAAGACAATCTATTTTGTGACATGTCGAGATCTCACTTTAAAAAAAATGAGCGTCTTGTGCATAGAAGGATATAGAATCTGTTCCATAGTGGGCTTTTTCACAGAGAAAAATATCTTTTCATAGAGAAGAGTGAATATATGCATGGGCAGAAGCACAAGGACAAAACACTTAGCAACATGCTGCTTCTAACTATCACAAATTATTTACGCACACAGTTGTTCATATATGTTAACATGTAAGGAAACAACGCATGCACACACACACACACACACACACACACACACACACACACCCACATACACACACAATGTTCAATATCTCACCAAAAGAAGTGACTTTCAGTGACTGCTCACACATGTCTTCCTAACTCAACATCATGTGGGTTGTACTCTCAGATATGCAATCAGACCTTACTGTCTCTCTCATTGATGCACTCAAATAACCTCTGATATAAAACATCTCTCTAAGTCAATATCACAACTTCTAAGGAACAGCGGTACACACAGTCCTCTAGCAAAACACTTAGACTCATTGATTTTTTTTTCTCTACAAAAAATAAATAAATAAATAAAATAATAAAAAAAAACATATTTTGATTTCGCACACTTGAGATGATGACTAAGCATGGACAGCTGACAGGAAATCTATTTAGTCAAAAGATCAAAAAGCTGACTGCCTGGGCCTATAACTGACTCATGTAGTTGATTCTAGAAGAGGTCCTTCTGACTAAGCGCAATGCAATATCAAATTCTTTAGCCTGGCTGAAACCAGCCTCTCAATTTCTCCCTGATGAAACTTCACTGGATTTGAAGTAGATTGTTCTATTATGACTATACATTAATCTAATATGATGTTATGTGGCTGGAACTGAGAGATAGACATCAAAGTACTGCAGACGGTGTTTATTTTAAGCATAGACGCAGCTCCAAGTACAACATCAGGGAAATGCAGAGAGTTTTGCCTGTCACCATGGTAGCAGGATAATTCCCTCAGAAGGGAACCAGCTTCTGACCAGCCTGTCTTTTGAACAAACAACTTAACTGTCCCCACAATTACCCGTAACCGTAACTACCATCAGCTGCTCTGAGAAAGACCACACTGTGGCTGGTTACATGAACTTATCCATACATATTTTGAAAAGACAAACGGAGAAACCTTAGAGTCTAGGCATGCGCTGTAAGCCCACTCTCTGGCTAACTCAGAGACTACAATCATAGTGGCGGTTATCTTGCACCAGGTCTGTCAGCTCCAGCATTAGCAGTCATTATATTCACCACCTGCTGACTGTCCTGTGCCCAGAATTAGCATGACTGCTCCCTAAACGAGAGGAGCATGCCTGAGGCATGGCTGTCTCTGTGGACACTTGCCGTTACCATGGCAACACGGTACTTACAATGGGGCCAGGCGGACCCTGTGGACCCTCGCCTCCCTTCAAGCCGGCTGGACCCTGAAAGAGAGAGCGAGAGAGAGAGAGAGAGAGAGAGAGAGAGCAGGAGAGAGGGAGAGAAAGTTTCAATCACACTGCTTGAAAAACCCATACAAAGACACACAACAGCAAAGCCATTTCATCCATCAAAGCAGCTTCTAAGATGTTGTGTGTGTGTGTGTGTGTGTGTGTGTGTGTGTGTGTGTGTGTGTGTGTGTGTGTGCGTGTGTGTGTGAGTGCATGCGCGTGTGTGTGTGGTTGAGTGTCTGTGTGTGCCACTGCTTTTCAGGGTCTGTTGTGTGCAAAGTTCATCAAACCATCCCTCTGATAAATCATGTTATATATAAGCAGGGAGACACTCCAGGGAGTGTATACAGAAATTATTGATTAGTGAAGTTAGAATTTGGGCAATTTGTCATAACAAATTGGGAATATCCAAGGACTCGTATCGACTATGCCTTATGTAAAATTTGCAATAGCTAACATTAGTCAGTGCTGACTCACTGATGCTTTCAGTACAGTTCTCGCAGTTGTTTACCAAGTGTTATCTGATATCACAAGAGATTAGGCTGCTCTCATTAACTCACACAAGTTTTTAAGTCTAGCATTGTTCAGACAGAGACAACATAACCATTGTTTGACCTGATAGTCTACACACTACATAAATAACATTCTTCTTGTATAAGACGACATATGAAGTCTCATTGTTGCGGAGTCAAGTGGACACATATGTTGAGATTTGTGAAACTGGAGCAGAGGGGAACTTTTATCACAATAAGTCATTTATAGACCTGTTGTGAACTCAGTCAAAGGTCACTGTTCACTAAAACTGCCAAACTGCATCCCTAAAGCCTAAATTCATCAGCAACCACACTGTATTCCGAATGATAGAATTATCCCCTAACACTGCCAAACTGCTACAGCGGACAGGAGAGTATTTACTGTCCCCTATTTATCACCCCTTAGCTTCTCACTCATACTTAGAAGAATGAGAGAGAGAGAGAGAGAGAGCGGCAGGGGTGGGGTGGGGGGGGGGGGGGCAGGCAATCTATATGGTGTTCTGAATGAGAATATTAAATTTAGCAAGCAAAATAAAGATATGTATTTTTTTTAAAAAAAAGGAATAATAAAAAGTAGTTAGTTCATGGACTTTTAGGGATTCTGATTCTATATACAAGAATTATTTTTCAAAGCAAAGAAATTAATTTCAGATTCAACATTTCAGTGTGTAAAGTGTATCTAGGAGTTAAACTGTGCCCTAGCCTTCTGGTATGATTCAAATGATAGAGCAAGACCATGCTCTGTACCTAGGACAAAAGCTTGAGTGAGCATTTGGAATACCAGCAGGAGTTCAGACTGTTAACAGATGTTTGATGGAACAGATCATATGTGTGCAAATGTTCCTTCTTGTCACTTCTTACCAGTGCACCAGGAAGACCCCTCTGTCCTGGGAAACCTCTCAGTCCGGCAGGACCCACCTTCCCTGGAGTACCCTGAGGTCCTGGGTCACCCTAAGAAGAGACAAAAACACACATGGGTCACTTACCATTCTGCTCCCACGGCAGCAAAACCACAGACGCCATCTGGTAAACTTACTACTGTTAGATATTATATTATTCACACCACCTTCATTAATTTATCTGATCATAGTAATTTGACTATTTGACTGTTGTACAGCCTAAGTGTGAATGTAATTAAAGTCAGCTAATTAATACCTTTCCACCCTCTTTCCCTGCAGCTCCTGGAAGGCCTTGCTCTCCAGGGGGACCAGGGGGTCCAGGGTGACCTCTCTCACCAACAGGACCTGTCTCTCCGGTGGATCCCTTTCAGATAAAGAAACATTTTGGTTATGAAGCTGTCACATAACAGAAACTCTTGACAAATTTAGAAGTGAGCAATCACTAGATTTTATTTTATTTTATTTTTTTACCTAGTTTGCCATTGATACATGAATGCCCCTTAAAGGAGGAATTTGTCAGGGCAACCATCATTTTTTATTATTTTATTTTGTTTTCTCTGATTTTTCATTACTGTAAAGTGCTGTTTATTCACTTACCTGGGGACCAACAACACCTCCAGGGCCAGGTGGGCCAGTTTTTCCTTGAAAACCCTAAAAGAGAAATACAAATGATGATGTTCACAGATTTTTCTGAGGATAGTACAAGACAAAAACACTCCATTACTTCTTTTTTAAAACCATAGAGAGTTGTCTGAGAGAATGATAGTCTTTTTCATCTGTTGGATGTTTGATTTAAAGCAGGGAGATTAACCTATTAAAGATTAACTTAGAACTAAGAACACCTTTATCCTATTAGTATTGTATGGTAAATACTAATGAGATAAACCCGGACAAGGAAACATTATAAACACTCAGACATGCGGCCCAGTTTCTTACTGTCTCTCCCCGCTGTCCTGGGTGGCCAGGCAGTCCATCCTTTCCTGGTGGTCCCTGGAAAGACATACATAGAATAACTACATATTACAACAATTGACAAATTAAACCAAACGTGGATTATAAATGAAAGAAAATTACTTACGGGTGGGCCTTTAGGTCCAGGGAATCCTACTGGTCCTTGAGGTCCTTGAGGCCCCTAAGTAAAAAAAAAAACATCAAAAACTCTTAATTGCATATTTCAACAATCTTGATATTCACCCAAGAATGTGGTATAATGGAGTTTATCTTTTTGTCAGCCCTTATAATTACAGGTAAGTGATTTCTCAAAAAAAAAAGAGCTTTCAGAGACATGTAGACATGCTGCAATTACTCACTCTCTCTCCTGTCCCTCCAGGGGGGCCGTCATTTCCTGAGGTACCCTGTAGGAGGAGAGGAAAAACCAAAGACAAAACTTAAAGAGTGGATGTTTCATGAGTGAGAACTTTTCAAGTAATAACTGTCTTTCCTGTGTGTAAAAAGCAAAGAGAACAGATGTCTAAGAGCAGATGTTCCTGTGTCCACTGATGTCTGACCTTTGCACCTGGTTTTCCTGTCGGGCCTCTGGCTCCTCTTCCTCCACGTGGACCCTGAGGAAGAGTGAGTGCACATCAGCAATTCAGATATGTTACAGTTTTCAAGAAAAAAAATCCAACTGATAAATCGCTTATTTACCACCTACCGTTGGACCTCTTTGCCCTCTGGGACCTGCTTTGCCTGCAATACCCTATTAAAGCAAAAATCAACAAGTAAAAGGTGTTTAATATTGAGCATAATGGAGCTTAATGGGACTTTGAGACAAAAAAGTATGTGAATAACATTAGAATAACAATGGATAATATCAGCTTGAATCTATTTATCACATTCATCTAAAATTAATTGCTAAAGCATAGCAAAATCTTGCAGACAAATCCAAGTAATTTATGCTAGTGTTCAGGCACCTGGGAATTAGACCACAGACTGACTCTTTGGGCTGTTTGCATATAATATTGGTTTTTGTACTTTCATCTAAAATAATATAAAAGTGAATTGTGACAAGCGAATGCCTAGCAGCGCTTTGAGGTTCTAAAGAAGCTGTCTGTTTGACACATTTGGTCGAAAACTTCCTCTTAATTTTGCAGGAAGATACTGGCCTGTCTGGTTACAAAACCTTCCCTCCCTTCAATCTGCAGGAACTCTGGGTAATTGGGCGACTGCCCAGCTGTCTGGCAGATAGATATTACCTTTGAGACCTCAATCTACACACATGCTATGCTCACTGACATTCTAGACTGTTCCGGCCCATCAACCCTGACCCTGTTTTTGCTCCACCACCTCGTTTTGCTTGTGTACTTGAAAGCAGGGCAACGTGAGGCTACGGTTGCCACCCTGTGATAGAAATGCTCTTCCTCACACTTGTGATTGTTTATAGGGCAATAAATTGTTCTTCTATAGACAACACCCTGTTAAACCACTTACCCTTGCTCCCTTTTCTCCGTTGGCTCCTGGGAATCCAGGGAAACCAGAGGAACCCTGCGTATGTAGAGATGATCAGGTTGAGTTTCAGGTGAAGGCTTTTATTTCAATGGACACTTTGTTTCTCTAATGTAGAAACACATTCTGAAGGAAAATACTGAGGGTCATTCTTCACATCCATAGTCATTCATTTATCTACAAAACTATCTCTAGATAAATGAGCAAAAAAACCCCAGAAATGGACAGGGAGAGAGAGAGAGAGAGAGAGAGAGAGAGAGAGAGAGAGAGAGCGCAACAATAAAGCCTTGAAAAATAATGACACAAGTTTCATTGCTGTTGATGTAAATGTTAATTCAGGAAAAACGCTCAAAATAACACCCCCCCCCCCCTTTTTTTTGTAAAGGGTAAACAGAGGAGGGAAAAGCTTGTTAGCACAAGGACAGGAAATGAAATTGGAGGTCAGATTATTCCAGCAGCAGAAAAGAAACACAATCAGTACAAGACCCCCAATCTCACAATGGATATACATCAGTAATTTGCAACCCCGCTTGGCTCTCTGGAGGAGATAATGGTGCAGACCAAACAAACAACTACACAAATACACATCACAAAAAGGACTATAAACGCTGGGTAGGTAAAAGGAAACATGCTGTATATACCAGTGTGCTTTAGTTTTGCTCTGCAGTGAAAGATTTAAAAAGCTGCATACTCCATTTCAGATCTGTTAAAGTTTATTATGGGTGTTGCAACATGTGGGATTTGTTGTTTGACGCTCTGGCTCAAGGAGAACCTCAAACAAGGAGAAATATCTTAATGTGAAAGACATACTGAAGATTTTCCAAATCAGTATTAGATTAGAATCAGGATCTTTTTTTTTTCTTTTCAAAACAAATGATGCATGAATTATAGAAACTTGGTTCTAATTTGCTAACAGCACAGGACATGTGACTAAACCACAGGTACAGCCTGCCAAGAAATGTTGGATTTTTCAGGGTTTTTTTGGTCCTTCAGTTAAATCCATTATCAGAAAAAAAAGGAACTCGGGCTGAATTTTTTTCAGGATAAGAGAACAGAAACAACCAAACAACTGAATGTACAGTGTTAAATTGATTTCTCAGTTTTGCGGCCATGGTAAACTGAACAGACAAAAGATACAGGAACAGCGCAAATTGCAGAACTGTGATAAGGCAGCCACTATGATAGAATTCAGCTTCCAGTAATAATACTGAGAGAAACTGTCAACAAAATTCAGTAGAGCAAATCCACAATTTGAACAAGAAACAGAGTGTAATATCAATATTGTACATTCAACAAAGCATGATATGTGCGTGTGCGTGTGTGTGTGTGTGTGTCTGTGTGTGTGTGTCTGTGTGTTTAATATATATACGACATGAGTTTTGTGATCTATATGTCGTTTCTTTGTGAGGCTGAGAGGCTGCATTACGGTTTGCATGCTCTAACTAATTTCTCTTTATGCTTGGTCCACGGGAGCATCACTCGATGGCGTACAATAAATGACGCTGCGTAACTGCCACATTTTGTAAGATGCATTTCGCTGTGCACATTTGTTTGAAATCTAGGCTTAGTGAGTTGCAGTCTTGAAAATGCAAACAAATGCAAATAAAAATCAAAGAACCCACAAAATTGAATATTTGTAGCATTTTAAAGCACAGTGTATCAATAGAGAGGTTAATAAATTATAGAAAATGAAATTTTCTCATACCTTTGGACCTTGCCTTCCTGGGTATCCTGGCAAACCCGGAACGCCAAGTTTTCCCTACAACAGAACACATGCACAGAGAGCTCAGTTTGACAAATTATTTCCTCCAATGTATGATACCAAGTTTCATGAACAATAAAATCTATTCAAAGTGTCTCACATATTTCAAAACAAACACATAAAAGTGAACCTTCATAAACGAGCTATAAAACTATTGCAGAACTCAGTGTGAATAGCTTGTGCAAGACAATCTAAATCACCACAAAGCAACAACCCTTCAGCTCCACCTCACTGTTCAGTACAATATGTCAACCCAGTTCAATGGCACATTGCATAAAGAATGAAGAGGTTTCCATATTATAATTATTGTCGTTACTTCCCCCATCATAGCATCACTCATTTGTCTTGTCCCACATATAGTTTTCTATTTACTTTTCTTCTTTATCCCTCACTCCCTTATTACCTTTCATTGATTTTGTCCTTCTGTCTGTCTCCCTGTCTACCTGTTCACCTGTCTGTCTGTCATTCTACAGCATGTCACCTGTCTGTTTGC